>NW_024426663.1:9654400-9935907 GCF_017311325.1 Ursus maritimus
AAGTACTCTTTCCCCTTGTGAATAACATCACCTGGTATGCTTTGGTTGGGATTTAGTATAATAAATTTGAATTTAGTAAGTTGATTACATCCTGACACGGTGAAATGAAAACAGTGCTGTGGGGATCACAGTGCTGGGCAGTGTGAATTTTGACATATGACCTCCAGAAATGGCCAGTGACACTAGCACTGGAGGTGATGGTCATGGTGGTGGTGAATATTTTGTATAACTATTTGCTTTTTTGGAGTCAGAGTTATTGTAAAAGTTATATTCAATTTGTAGAATGCTACTCACACTTTTGATTTAGAGTGTTTTTATAACCTTTTGGTACTAAGAAGGGTACTATGGGATTCATCCTATACCACGAGAATTGATGGCCCTTTGCTTTGCTACATGTTTTTAATCTACTTTTATGTATCCTCCACCCCACCTTTTTATTTGTATTAGTAATCCAAATACATTATAAAGTATAGTTGTCACAAAAACAACAGAATAGACTACCTGTCTGCCTTAATGAATCTTCACTCTAAACAGATCTTGTAGTGATCATAATCCTGCAGGAATATTTTCCCAAGTCACTTTTAATGCTTTAGGAGTCAAACATCAAGCTTTCGAATGTCATATACAAGTATACAGAGCCCCTATTTCTGCTTGGTAAAATGCATTTTTGAACGTGTAGATTAGGTTTCCTGTATTCTTCAGTATAAGTGTGATATTCCTGTATGATATGGTCAATTTCACTCCGATCTTCACACTAGTTGAGAGCTGTCAGGTAAAATACAGGACATCCAGTCAAATTTGAATGTCATATAAACAATGATTTTAATATATTTCACACAATATTTGGGACATTCATATATTAAAAATTCTTTTTCTGAAATTCAAATTTGACTGGGATAAATCATACCCTAGTTGCTATTTCCCTATTGTTTTCTAAATAATGATAGAATACTTTACTCCTTGTTTCCTTTAGTGTAAGGTGCTTAATTTTATCACACAGTATAATTGTTAAATTTTTTACTGAAATGTGAGATAAATCATTGAAAGTTAGAAGATAACATGGGATAATTAGTAACTACTTGACCTGACATACAGGCCGTATAATAAACCTATTATGTTCTGCAGAAAGGTTCTAAAATACATAACAATTGAGTAACATATGTAAGGCAGATAATTAAACTGTGTAAGTGGAAATGAACCATCAAGATATGAGATTGTCATAGTCACCCTTTCAGCCTATTCCCCAGTATGGATTCAGGGAGATGCCCTCAACCACCACTACCACTAGTCATCCCGGGCTTCATCCCAGTTCACTGAGTTTACGTGTGTGTATGTTATATGAAGAGGGCTGGGTCTAAGTTGGGCAGGAACGGAAAAAAGTGCTGGAGTATGGAAATCTCACTAAAAGTTGATCAGAGTGTCAACAGCCTTGGGCGATGGATCTTGGGGATGAGTGGTGCCAACCCAAGTGGATATTAAGTATTCTGTGGGCAAGGGGTCAGAGTCACAAAGTCCTGGGTTGTTTGAAAATACCCTTTATTCTGGACATCTGTTTCAAAACTAGGATTTTTTTTTCCAGTTTAAGATATAGTTGACATACAGCACTGCTTTAGTTGAAGATGTGCAGCATAATGACTTATATATGGTGAATGATTACCGCAATAAGTTTAGCTAATAACCATCGTCTTATATAGATACAAAAGAAAAAAAAAAAGCTCACAGCTAAGATGTTATTACCTGGGAGAGTAAGCATAGCATTGAAGATGTAGCATTTAAGTAGGTGCCCTCCATCATTTGACTCCTATTTTTTGGTTGTTGAACTAGTCAAAAATGATATCTCAATTCTATAAAAATTGTAATTTACAAAATCTTTGGGAAATTCAGTGAGGCATTTGTATAATCACTTAATTTCCTAAAAGATGAGTTATTTTTTGGCTTAAATTTTACTGCACCTTTGAAAAATTGGAAGATGGTTTGATATTTTCTTTTTTTATTAATTTCTTCATACCTAATGGTTGTCTCTGGTTTTTGCCCTAGCTTATAAATGGTTCAATGTATTCTAAAGTTTTTATTTAATTTTAAAAAGCAACATGTAATTTTTAATAACACATTTTAATGTTGCTGTGTGCCATTCACATTTGTTAACTTTGGTGATTAAAACTTGCAGATGGTATTAGAGGCCTGGATTTGGATGCTAAGGGAGACTGGGGTGAGCACTGGTGGCAGGAAGGGCAATTCCAGGAGCTTCTAACCCTCTCTAGAGACAGATAATGAATTATTGAAGGGTCATGAGTTTATATTGATGTCTGTCCTTTTAACCTAAATTATAGCGTTCCCATCCTCTCCTGTTATAAACTTCAATTCATTGCTCCCTTTTTGAGGTACCAGCTCTCTCCTCTCTGTTATTTACATTTTTCCTTTAAAAACTGTAATAGATCAAGCTCTTCTTTATCAAACTGCATTTTTCCAATAATAGTTCCTTTTCCTATGTTTATTCCATCAAGACTTAGATGCCTACACACATGGCATGAAATACTGAGTACCAATAATGGAATTTCTATTAGATATTTTGAAGTATAGAAAATAACTTATTAATCAACTACCTCCCTTTTAAAAACATATGCTAAAATACAGTCCTTTGATTTACCCCTCAGACTTAAATGTGTTAGCATGGACCTGCAGGGTGGCACTGTGACCTCCGGCAGCTCAGCTTCTTGAAGGAGCAGGTGGCAACAGAGTTGGGCAACTCTTGCTCTGTGGAATATATGATTGGCAACTACCAGAAGCAGGTGGCTAGGGAAATTCTAGTTCAAACAATGACGAATCGTCTATTTCTTTCCCTGCTCAAAAGGATCAGAGGCATAATTGATTAATAAATAGATGATTGAGAGATAGATGATAGAAGGATACCGGTGGAGTTCAAGGACATTTGAAACAAATGGAAGGGAGATGGATTGAAAGCAATTCACACGTTTGTGTGCAGATAGCTGTTGGTACAAGCATTCAGGAGCACTAGAAAGTATAATAACAAACTAGATACTAATGCAGAGAATGATGCATACTAATTAGGAAGCTCCTCTCTCAACATTGATTCAAACCCAGAAAGAAAGAATGAATGATTAAATGAACAAAGGAAAGCTCTCATGAATCATTGAAATGATTTTAACTGACTTGAATACAGTCAGGATTTAAAATAGTGGGGATGTAGCTGAGAAGTCATGGCTGATTCAGTTATGGATGTGCTAGACCCTATAATTATGTTGGATGTTTAATTTTAAGTTGTATCCTTTTTGTCCCATAACAGGAGTGATGGCAGGTGTGACAATGAAAATGCAACAATGTGTACGTCTCAGGCACTTTTTTTTTCCCTTTTATTTTTTTTTTCCACCCAGAATTCATGGATATTTAAAAACAGAGCAATATATAACCTAAGTAATTTTTTTTTGGTAAAAATTTCAATTTTATCTTGTCAAATGCCAGGACACCCTGCTAGGTGATAGAAAGCCTTGGTGAATACAGTAGGCATGATTTTTACATCTTAGAACTCACATTTTAAGGAGGATTATAGTTAGTACATAAGTTAACAGAAAAGAAAATGCAATAATCTGTAATAACTGGTAATGGACAAGAGAAACAGGTACCGTATTAGAAAACATGTATGTGTTGTGTGTGTACATGATGACGGTGTCAGAGAGATTTATGGCAAGCTAAGTTGAGGCAGAAATCTTCTGTTCTCTATCTATAGATACTTGATCAAAATGAACTCATGAATAGATATCCCAGAATAAGTTTGCTGGAGAGGACATGACATTTCTAGTTCAATAACAAATGATCATAACGTACTTGGATATCTCTCATGTTACTGCTCGTGCTGAGACCAAACTGAGTAGTGATAACAATTCATAGAAAACACTAAGTAATAATAATACTATTAAATTATCATATGTTGGGTTTATCTAATGGTCTGACATTCCATAAATTTCAAGTAGAAAATCATCAGATTTGTTTTTCAGTGCATGATAAGAATGTAAAGCAAAGTATTTACTTTCCTGAAGGAACATAAATCTTTGCTTTTAAATGACCTGATATTTATTTATTTATTTATTTATTTATTTATTTATCTATCTATTTATTTATTTATTTATTTATTTCAAGTTGCTTTGCATAGCGGCTACTTAGGTTTAAAATGGCAGTGTGTCATTTTCTTAGCTGGATATAGACTTTGTCCCCAGGAAATGGGTAGAAATATGTCCATTAATTTTAAGCTTTGCATTTGCTTCATCAGTTTTCAATTCCATGTCAGTAATAACCTTGTCTTGGTGCTACATGAAAGAAGGAAACAGCTATTAAAAGACTTGCTTATGTCTCAGAATTGCTGCAAATATGGAAAAGTCTTTTACTGATTGTTAGCGGACTTTATATCAATGCATGAAGCTGTCATTTGTAGGCTTAATATCATTATTGATAACAACATGCAGTTTGAGTTAAGTAAAAGCATCAGAAGTGATTCTAGATACATACAAAAATGTAGGTAGCTTTGTAGGCTCAGGAAAATGTCATCTTTGAAAACAGTATCCAAAAAATGAAACAAACATGTTACCAAAAAGTAGAAGTTGGCAGCAAAAGCATAGACCTAAAACATTGTTCATTTTGACTATGAAATTATATTTTAATGGAAAAAAGTGCCAAACTCAAGAAGAGATAAAAATCATATTTGAGAATAAAATACAAAAAGCATCTTTTCTTAAATTTTGTTGTGAAGGAGACTGCATTTATGAAAAGATTTATATTTATTTCTTTATTTTTAAGATTTTATTTATGAGAGAGAGAGCGCGCGAGCCTGTGTGTGCAAGCGGGGGTAGCGGGAAAAATCTCAAGCAGACTCCATGTTGAGTATGGAGCCTGAGCTGGGGCTGGCTCTCACGACTCTGAGATCATGACCTGACCTGAAACCAAGAGTCAGATGCTTAACTGACTGAGCCACCCAAGTGTTCCTATGAAAAGAATTTTTAAATGCATTACAGATATTAGTAGCAGTAGTATTTATTGTGCAGGAACAACCTGGCAAAAGCATGCTATCACTTTACATACATCCTTTATGAGAGACAACTGACACCTGGGGAGGAGAGATAAGTTGACTAATATCATAAAGCTGTTATGTGCTGACGTCACTAAAAGTTGGGAGCTTTCATGTGTACATGATTTTTGTAAAATGTGTTTGGTTTTGCTTTTAGAATGGTCACAATTCATAATCCTTGCTCATATAGACACAGACTTATTTGAGGTTAGTATAGGGCTCTAATTATCTAGAATCTGGTTCTCTCAATTATCTTCCTATGTTAAGAGCCATTGGTGAATCTTCTCTGATATGCATTAATATCATTCATTATGCTTTCTACCTGGGAGGGATTATGCTAATGCTAAATTTTTTCCTCCCAGCTTTACAGAAGTATAACTGAAATAAAACATTGTGTAATTTAAGGTGTATAACACAATGATTTGATACATGTATCTATTGTGAAATGAGTGCAATAAGGTTACTTTACACATTTATCGCCTCACGTGAACTTCTGTCTTGTGACAGTATCTCAATCCCATCCCCCTCTTTGATTGGTTCCTGTGTCCTTCCAGGCACCGTTCAGTCTATACTCACATTTATCTGTTCAGAGCTGTCACTTTTCTCCTTTATTCTGTCTTGTCTCTCTACAACTGAGATTAGATGCAAAATATTTGGGCATGCACATTACAATATAACTTAAAGATCTTTTCATTTTTTTTTCTGAGTTTAAATTTTGGAAAATTAATTTTGAATTGCAAAATCAGTAATGGGAAAAAGTCTTTTTTTCCCCACAAAATGAAACATTATGGAGGAGGTTAGGTTTATTTCTGTTGCTCTCCCCTCAAGCCCAGTCCCCTACCTCCTCAGTGGTCTGTAGAGATATCAGTTTGTCATACTCCTTTCAGACCTTCCTCTTCATGTGTGTGTGTATGTGTGTGTGTGTGTGTGTGTGTGTAAATTGTTAACAGTTTAATATAAATACATACACATATATTTGGTCACGTGCTCCTTCTTTCTGAGAGAAAGAGCTCCTTCTTTCTGAGTGCCTAGCATCATGTGGTTCACTGGGCTCACCCTTCTGGGGACATTTATGTAAACATTTGCAATTATGACACAGTGCTGAATTGCCTTTTCGTATCTGCGTACTGATGAGGCCCGCAGTGTGTGATAGGACTAGTGATCCCTAGTTCCTCCTTTTTGATGGCTATATTGTACTCCGTCACATGCACGTGCCATAATTTATCCAAACATTCCCCCATTGATGGGTATTTATATAGTTTTGGGCCTCTGGCTACAATAAACATTATGGAGTGAGGATCTGAGTTTTTAAAGTACCCTGGCTTTTGCTGACATATGCAGATTTCTCTCCTGGACAAACCCCTACAAGCAGTGTTGCTGAATTAAAGACTATTTGAATTTGCAATTTAATAGCTCTGGCAAATCAACTCTTACAAACAGATTTTGAGAGTGCCATTTTCCTCGTATCCTCACTGACAGTGTGCTTTGGGGAATTTTAAAACTTTGCCAGTCTGATGGTGAAGTGTACTTTGTTATAGTCATGAATATAGCACTTTAAGTGTGGGTAAATTTGTGCCGTCGTTTCACGTGTTGGTCAGCCACCATATTTCTTTTACTGTAGAATGTCAGTTTGCATAATTTGTCCTTTTTATTTTATTTTTTTCCTTAGTGGTTTACAAGAACTCTTTAAATACAAAGAAAATTATTTCTTTTTTATGTTAAGCAAAAAAAATCTTCCCAGATTGTCTGTTTAGTCTCCCAGTTTTAATGCTAAATATTTTATATACACTATTTTGTCACATAAACTCTGCAGAGTTAACATAATTTCCAGTTTGAAATGAAGAAACCAAATCTTAGTAAGTTACTTATCCAAAGTTACAGAATAATAGGATGGTAGAGAGGTTGAAAAGTAAAAATCAGCCATCACATGCCAAAAGTTGATCTCGTGTGTTGACCTATAATAACAATGGTGTTTCTGGCAGCAAAATCAGTCCACTAGTATGATTACCACCTGGGAAAACATAAGCAGTATAGAAATAAAAGGCAACAACATGAGAGACTATGGACTCTGAGAAACAAACTGAGGGCTTCAGAGGGGAGGGGGGTGGGGGAATGGGACAGACTGGTGATGGGTAGTAAGGAGGGCATGTATTGCATGGTGCACTGCGTGTTATACGCAACTAATGAATCATCGAGCCTTACATCGGAAACCGGGGATGTACTGTATGGTGACTAACATAATATAATAAAAAATCATTAAAAAAAAAAAGAAAAGGCAACAATACTCATTCCTGGAACAAAGCCACATCTTGTCAAATATATAGATTTCACCAAGTGGCAACCGTCAGTACAATAATTAGGTCAAGGAAGAATAATCTTGATGTTGTAACTGGGTGAATATTTGAGATGAAGAGGTCAATTATACAATTGTAAGTATCTGCCACCAATTACATATTAATTACAAAGAGAAAAACAGTAGCTCTATGTTGGGTAGTTGGAGGCACCACCCATCTTAGAACAAACTAACAGTGCTACATGTCTCCTGATAAAATGTGCTGACAAGGATGCAACATGACTTCTCTGTTTTCCTACCAAAATGCATAATCTTTTTTTTTATGTTTTTTTATTATGTTAGTCACCATACAGTACATCCCTGGTTTCGGATGTAAAGTTCGATGGTTCATTAGTTGCATATAACACCCAGTGCACCATGCAATCCATGCCCTCCTTACTACCCATCACCAGTCTGTCCCATTTCCCCACCCCCCTCCCCTCTGAAGCCCTCAGTTTGTTTCTCAGAGTCCATAGTCTCTCATGCTTCATTCTCCCTCTGATTACCCCCCTTTCTTTATCCCTTTCTTCTCCTACCGATCTTCCTATTTCTTATGTTCCATAGATGAGAGAAATCATATGATAATTGTCTTTCTCTGCTTGACTTATTTCACTTAGCATTATCTCCTCCAGTGCCATCCATGTTGCAGCAAATGTTGAGAACTCGTTCTTTCTGATAGCTGAGTAATATTCCATTGTATATATGGACCACAACTTCTTAATCCAGTCATCTGTTGAAGGGCATCTCGGCTCCTTCCACGATTTAGCTATTGTGGACAATGCTGCTATGAACATTGGGGTGCATATGGCCCTTCTCTTCACTATGTCTGTCTCTTTGGGGTAAATACCCAGTAGTGCAATGGCTGGGTCATAGGGTAGCTCACTTTTTAACTTTTTAAGGGACATCCACACTGTTTTCCAGAGTGGCTGTACCAACTTGCATTCCCACCAACAATGTAGGAGGGATCCCCTTTCTCCACATCCTCTCCAACAATTGTTGTTTCTTGCCTTGTCAATTTTTGCCATTCTAACTGGCGTAAGGTGGTATCTCAGTGTGGTTTTGATTTGAATTTCCCTGATGGCTAATGATTTTGAACATTTTTTCATGTGTCTGTTAGCCATTTGTATGTCTTCATTGGAAAAGTGTCTGTTCATATCTTCTGCCCATTTTTTGATTTGTTTATTTGTTTCTCGTGTATTGAGTTTGAGAAGTTCTTTGTAGATCTTGGATACCAGTCCTTTATCTGTAGTGTCATTTGCAAATATATTCTCCCATTCCGTGGGCTGCCTCTTAGTTTTTCTGACTGTTTCCTTGGCTGTGCAGAAACTTTTAATCTTGATGAAGTCCCATAAATTCATTTTATCTTTTGTTTCTCTTGCCTTTGGGGATGTGTCATGAAAAAGGTTGCTTTGGCCGATGTCGTAGAGGTTGCTGCCTATGTTCTCCTCTAGAATTTTGATGGATTCCTGTCTCACATCGAGGTCTTTCATCCATTTGGAGTTTATTTTTGTGTATGGTGTGAGAGAGTGGTCAAGTTTCATTCTTTTGCATGTAGCTGTCCAATTTTCCCAGCACCATTTATTGAAGAGACTGTCTTTTTCCCACCGGATGTTTTTTCCTGCTTTATCAAAGATTAGTTGCCCAAAGAGCCGAGGGTCCATTTCTGGGCTCTCTATTCTGTTCCATTGGTCTATGTGTCTGTTTTTGTGCCAGTACCATGCTGTCTTTGTGATCACAGCTTTGTAGTACAGCTCGAAATCCGGCATTGTGATGCCCCCAGCTTTGTTTTTCCTTTTCAACAGTTCCTTGGAGATTCGGGGCCTTTTCTGTTTCCATACAAATTTAAGGACTATTTGTTCCAGTTCTTTGAAAAATGTCCTCGGTATTTTGATCGGGATAGCATTGAAAGTGTAGATTGCTCTGGGTAGCATGGACATTTTAACTATGTTAATTCTTCCAATCCATGAGCATGGAATATCTTTCCATCTTTTTATGTCTTCCTCAATGTCTTTCAAGAGTGATTTATAGTTTCTAGAATATAGGTCCTTTACGTCTCTGGTTAAGTTAATTCCAAGGTAACGTATGGTTTTTGGTGCTATTGTAAATGGGATGGATTCCCTAATTTCTCTTTCTTCGGTCTCGTTATTCGTGTATAGAAATGCAACTGATTTCTGAGCATTGATTTTGTATCCCGCCACGTTACTGAATTGCTCTATAACTTCTAATAGTTTGGGAGTGGCTTCTTTTGGGTTTTCCATATAGAGTATCATGTCATCTGCAAAGAGAGACATTTTGACTTCTTCTTTGCCAATTTGAATACCTTTGATCCCTTTTTGTCGTCTGATTGCTGTTGCAAGGACTTCTAGTACTATGTTGAATAATAGTGGCGAGAGTGGGCATCCTTGTCGAGTTCCTGATCTTAAGGGAAAGGCTTCCAGCTTTTCCCCATTGAGAATAATATTTGCAGTAGGCTTTTCATAGATGGCTTTTATGAGATTGAGAAATGTACCTTCTATTCCTACACTCTGAAGGGTTTTAATCAGGAAAGGATGCTGTATTTTGTCAAATGCTTTTTCGGCATCGATTGAGAGGATCATATGGTTCCTGAGTCTTTTCTTGTTGATATGATGTATCACGCTGATTGATTTGCGAATATTGAACCACGCTTGCATCCCAGGTATGAATCCCACTTGATCGTGATGGATAATCCTTTTAATGTACTGTTGGATTCTATTAGCAAGTATCTTGTTGAGGATTTTGGCGTCCATATTCATTAGGGAAATCGGTCTGTAATTCTCCTTTTTGAGGGGGTCTTTGCCTGGTTTGGGGATCAAGGTAATATTGGCCTCATAGAATGAGTTTGGTAGCTTTCCTTCTGTTTCTATTTTTTGAAATAGCTTTAGGAGAATAGGTATTATTTCTTCTTTGAATGTTTGGTAGAATTCCCCAGGAAAACCGTCCGGGCCTGGAGTTTTGTTATTTGGAAGGTTGTTTATCACTGACTCAATTTCTTCATAATTAATTGGCCTGTTTAAGGAATCAATTTCTTCCGGTTTCAATCTTGGTAGTTTATAGGTTTCCAGGAAGGATTCCATCTCTTCCAGATTGCTTAGTTTATTGGCATATAGCTGTTGATAAAAATTTCTAATAATCCTTCCAATTTCAATGGTGTTCGTCGTGACCTCTCCTTTTTCATTCATAATTTTAATAATCTGGGTCCTTTCTCTTTTCTTTTGGATAAGTCTTGCCAGTGGTCTGTCAATTTTATTGATTCTCTCAAAGAACCAGCTTCTAGTCCTGTTGATCTGCTCTACTGTACTTCTGGTTTCTGCTTGATTGATTTCAGCTCTAATTTTGGTCAACTGCTTCCTCGTGCGTGGATTAGGCCTGTCCCTCTGTTGCTGTTCCAGCTTCTTGAGGTGAGAATATAAAAACTGCATTTTAGATTTTTCTATTCTTTTGAGTGAGGCTTGGATGGCTATGTATTTCCCCCTTAGGACTGCCTTTGCAGTATCCCATAGGTTTTGGACTGTTGTATTTTCATTCTCATTGGTCTCCATAAATTGTTTAATTTGATTTTTGATTTCCTGGTTTATCGAGTCATTCCTGAGCAGGATGGTTCTTAGTCTCCAAGTGTTTGAGTTTCTTCCAAATTTTTCCTTGTGGTTGAGTTCCAATTTCAGAGCGTTGTGGTCTGAGAATATGCAGGGGATAATTTCAATCTTTTGGTATCGGTTGAGACCTGTTTTGTGTCCCAGAACATGGTCTATTCTTGAGAATGTTCCATGGGCATTAGAATAGAATGAGTATTCTTTGGTTCTGGGGTGTAGTGTTCTATATATATCTATGAGGTCCAACTCGTCGAGTATGGCATTCAAAGCCTTTGATTCTTTGCTTAGTTTTTGCCAGGGTGTTCTGTCTATTTCTGAGAGTGGAGTGTTGAGGTCCCCTACTATTAATGTATTTTTATTTATATGTCTCTTTATTCTGGTTAAGAGTTGGCTTGTGTATCTTGCTGCTCCCCTGTTGGGGGCATATATATTTATAATTGTCATATCCACTTGTTGAATACTTCCCTTAAGAATAATATAGTGCCCTTCTGCATCTCTAACTATAGTCTGTAGTTTAAAATCCAATTTATCTGATATGAGAATTGCTACCCCAGCTTTCTTTTGAGGTCCATTTGCGTGAAAGATGGTACTCCATCCCCTTACTCTCAGTCTGAATGCATCTTTGGGTTCGAAATGAGTCTCTTGTAGACAGCAAATGGATGGGTCATTTCTTTTTATCCAATCTGCAACCCTGTGGCGTTTTATGGGATGGTTCAAACCATTTACATTAAGACTGATTACTGAGAGATATGATTTTAATGTTGCCATGTTGCCAGTAAAGTCTTTGTTTGTATTGGCTGTGACTTTCTGTTCTGTATCACTCTTGGGGCCTTTTTACTTTTATAGAACCCCCCGTAATATCTCCTGTAGGGCTGGTTTCGTGGTTACAAAATTGGTTAGTGACTGGCGATTCTGAAATGTCTTTATTTCTCCATCAATTCTGAATGACAGCCTTGCTGGATAAAGGATCCTTGGCTGCATGTTTTTCTCTGAAAGAGCTTTAAATATGCTCCCCCAACCCTTTCTCTCATTCCAGGTCTGTGTAGACAGGTCTGACGTAATTCTGATGCTTTTGCCTTGGTACGTGAGAAATTTCTTTGCCCTGGCCGCTTTCAATACTGTATCCTTGCATCTAATATTTGCGAATTGCACTATGACGTGACGTGGCGTAGGTTTGTCGTGGTTGAGCTTGGGAGGGGTCCTCTCTGCCTCTTGGACACGAATGTTTGTTTCCCTTGCTAGATTAGGGAAGTTTTCAGCTACAATTTGTTCAAATATCTCTTCTAGACCTCTGTTTTTCTCCACCCCCTCGGGGATGCCGATGATTCTAACATTGGATCGTTTCATTGAGTCAGTAATCTCCCGTAACCTACATTCGTGGGCGTGGATTTTTTTAAGACCATCTTCTATTTTCATTTTTTCCTCTATTAACCCATCCTCCAATTCACTAACCCGTTCCTCTGCTTCTGCGACCCTGGCCGTCAGAGTCTCTAGTTTTGGCTGCATTTGGCTCATAGAATTTTTAATTTCTGTCAGATTCGCTCTCATTTCTGTCCTTAGGGATTCTATATTCTCAGTAACCTTTTCGTTAATAGTTTTTTCAATTCTACTCATCATTTTGACCATCGTTACTCTGAATTCCATTTCTGATAATTTGGTTACATCCATATCCATTATTTCTGTGGCAGAGGCCACAGAATCACTGTCTTTTCTTTGCTGGGGGGGGCTTCTCCTTCTTGTCATTCTGATGAAGCACTGATACTCAGGCAACCCTGTTTGGGTAGAGTCTCCGTGTCCCCTGCGAGGGGGGATGGGGATGGGCACTCTCTGAGCCGGTATTTCTAGGCTTTTGTTCTCTGGCATCTTTCCCTGGCGGTCTGCTGTGCCTCTTCTGAGAGTCAGAGCAGCAGTGGCCGAATCTCAGCCTCTGTCTCAGAACAGAGGGATCGCGAACCGTTCTCCCCTGATGTTCTGGCCACTTTAACTCTGTTTCTGTTGGTGCTGCTCAACCCTGCAGCGTCCCGGGATGTGCGCCCCACACCCGGCGTCCCAGCCCTCACTTCCAGGGCCGGCGCGTCTCTGTCCTTTGTGTTTCTAACACTGCCAGCTGCCCCGTGCGCTCCGGAGCTCCCAGTCTCAGTCTGCTCTCTCGCGGGTGCCGGTCCTCGGTCCTCGGGACCACCCGCTCCCCCGTGCAAGTGGCTACCGCTTCCCGGCGCCCGAACGCGGCGGCTCCCTCCCCCTTCCGTTTATCTTCCGATATCTGTGCGCGGTTTCACGGCTCCCCGCTTCGTACCTCACTACTCAGCGCTGGAGATGTTCATTTGTAGAGATCCAGATGTATCTTCCTGCGTCTCAGGCTGGTTCCGTGGTTGTTTAGGCTGGTCTGGTACCTATCTAGCTCGACTCAGGGGACTGGCTGAAAAAGGGGTCCCCTACTCCTCCACCATCTTAACTCTTCCCCCCTGCCCCAAAATGCATAATCTTAACCTGAACAAGAGGAACCATCACTCACGTCCAAGTTGAGGGACACTTAATGAAATGATTAATTTGTACTTTTGAAAAATGTTAAGGTCATTAATTCCAAAAATGTTAAGATGCCATTCCAGATAAAGCAGACTAAAGAAACATGAAAACTACATTTAATGCATAATCCTGGGTGGGATTTTAGACTAGAGAAAGTAGTTTATAATATGTTTTTTCAACAGTAAATGAAAATTTTATATGGACTGTGGATTAGATAATTGCATTGTATCAATATCAAATTTTCTGATTTTGTTAATTATACTAAGGTTATGTAAAGAATGCCATCATTAAGATACACAAGTATTTACGGGTAAGGTGATATGATACCTGCAATGTGTTTTGAAATAGTTACAAAACTATCTATGCAGTTAACTTTCTATACATACATATCATATATACTTGGATATATTCACACATACATACATAATGCCCTGTGGCTAACCACTCATTTGGTTAGACAAGAAGTATCTATACTTGTTTGTTTAACAATACTGTGTTTATTAGTTCAAATATACTTACAATTATCTGAAGAAATATTTTCTGTTTTCACTTTCACATAAATATGAGAACCTCCCATCCTGACATCACTAATCATCTTTCAGGTTAATATGTTTCTATCTGTATTCACATAAAGAAAATTTTCATATTACCATGTATGCATATTGCTTCAGTAGCTTTCTAGAAGATCCAGTTAACTTGGGGTTCCTCATTTCTTCAGAGCTCACTGGTTATGCCCTTTGTGAAGACCACTTTCTTTAGACATTCTGTGTTTCCTTCCTCTGAGCAAACCCCGTTTGTCCCCCCCCCCCCAGTGAGTTTCATGAGGAAGTATGATAGAGAATAACATAGGCACAACTAGATTTACTTCAGAGACAATCAGGGAGTCATTTCATTTTGAATAAATTTGGTTGAGGAAAATGACTGGATTAGAATGGAAGAACAAAATGAAGTCGTTGAATCGAATTGTAGCAAAGTTTGGAGAAGAAGCCTGACTATTTGCAACTACAGTGATAAAACGTGTGCAGGCATTTCTCCGGTAACGTGACCCAGATTGATGCCCTCCGATAGCCAGAATCCTAATTTCTTGCTTAAGGGAGGTTTGGGCAGGGTTCCATACCTCAAGGAAATGCATCCAATAGCCAGCAATTCCTGAGGTTCACCTGCACGGAACAAGTTCAAGAAAATCTTCTTGTTTAAAAGTTGCCCTTGTTTAACTTGACTCTTTGTAATTACCAGCCGCATTTGCAACCCTATAGTTATTTGCTGTCTAAAAGCATAGGACTCTTTGCTTTGCTCACTTTGTTTTCTCTTTATCTCGTGTAAAAAAGAAAAAAGTGAACCCTGAGTTATCTGTGGTTTGTTGGTTAGCTTGGAAATGTAATAGTGGGATCTGTGTTCTAGCGGAGAGTGTGCGGAAGATAAGAGCTGGAGACACAAATCGACATCCTATCTGCTTCATAAATGACCTGTTTAGAGTAGTTTGTTTTGCATATGGATATTGCTGTCAGTCACTTGTGTTGAGTTAGAGTCTTTTCTCCTTAGTAATATCTCTGATGACAGGCGACTCTTATGAACAGAAAATAATTGAATTCTATTCTGCTCTTCAGGTTTTCTTTTCTTCCTTTGGATGTTTATAGGTGTGTTATTTACAGCATAATTTCATCTATTAGTTATTTACACGGCTTCAGATCCTCATCGGACACAAGCAAGAAAATACCGAGATTCCATCATGATACATATCATTTGATAAATTAGAGTGTTTCATCCTTTTTGTTTTGACAAGGCACAGATATTTTATCATGAATTCCTTTTAATAGTGCAAAGACTTATAAAATGACTCCAGTGGAATCGGAGGTAAATATATGTCTTTTGATATGTCTAATAAAATAAGGAATAAAACTGCCACTAGTTCCTAAAAGCAGTATACCACATCATCCTTATTAAAATAAGAGACTTTTAAGTACTTTTGGAACTATTAAATTGATTGCTGATTTTAGGAGAGTATGTTTTGAAGTCACATAAATTTTTAGACATTTGCATAGTATGTTTCATAATATTAAATTTCACTTCACTGATTTATCTCAATATGTGCAGTTTAATTAAATTAATAGGTGTATGATTCCACTTCAGAGAATATAAACTAAAGTTCTACTTAATAAAAAAATTAAAATATAACATCTCAGCTTTTTGTGACACGAGAAGAACAATAGTTTTTGGGTGCGTTGCTAAGAATATTTATCTGGTTAAAGAAACTATTGAATGTCAAAAAGAACCAGGACATAATAATTATAAATTAATGTTGAGAGAGAAAAAAAAAAGGCATAGTCGACTGTAAGTTAGGCAAGAAATGTACCATAACCTCGTTTGGTTCCTGACTACCAGTTCTGTAGGGTTCTGTGGATTGCTGTGAGCTTTCTAGAACTCTGGAGAAGACCCAATCCTGACCCCATTCTGTGCTCTCCCATGCACCCTGTGGTATGAAATAGGAAAAACACATTCACTCCTCTTCTTAGAGATTTTTTTCCTGATGTGTTATGATAGCCCCTAAATGAGTCTTTTGTCAGAATATCGTGTTGAGTAAAAATTTCCCAAGCATGTTGATCATACAGCTGATAGAGTTTCAGGGAGGGAAGGGAGAGAGATGTAGCAAGGAAACAGGGAAAAGTAACAGTGAGATGAGAGAAAGGTAGGTGAGTTGGAAAGAGGAGCTTTTAACTACTTCAAATAAATACCTGTTTGGGGAAAGAATGCATTGACCTTAGAGGATAAATGAGTTGAAAGAGAAAAAAATCATAATGTCAATATTAAATGAGGGATCGCTTTTGATTCCTCTTGTGGCTACTTAACCAATTTCTCTTTTCTCCTATACAGTTTTTTTTTTTTTTCTGAAACACTGCAGCATCTTGTGTTCTAGGATTTGAAACTTTTGTGGTTACAAATTTGCCCATGATACTCCAATCTCAAAACCTGTAGCATCTTTACCTTCTGCAGTTAGTTTTTTCCCCTCCACTCCCTGTCCTCCCCAACCCTCTCTCTCACTCTTGCTTGTTTTCCTTCTCTCTCTCTCTGCCTCCCTCCTCCCCCCCCCCCTTTCTTTCAGATTTAACCTTGCTGAAGGGAGGTTGGTGGTGGGGGACAGTGGAAGGAAGTAAACTTGTCATTTTTTTTAAAAGAGTATCTTTTTGGTTAACCAATTTACGTTGTAGGTTTTTGGTAAACATGTTACAGACTCCCTTCTCTCTACCATTTTTCTAAGCCAAAAGAAATCTTGACAAAGGGATTTTTTGTCTCTATTCATGTTAATGACCCTCTCAGCTCTTTCTAAACTATAACCTAAGGTAGACTGTCATGTGAGACTCCATGCAGAGATTCACAAATGGATTTGCAAATGTGTCAATCCTCTAGAAATATTTTCGGAATCTACTAGGATTTCTCTCTCACCTATCTAGGTATTTCTCCAGCCGTTACAGGATTTTTATCCCCGTAGGGTCTGCGGTTCTTGGTCACTCTGCTTTGAAGAATGAAGAGGTAGACCAGCAACAGTATAAGTTCCTGGAGAGGGAGGGGACCCGAAAGGGTTGCCGTTTAGATGTTCAAATCTAGGGGTTTTTATAAGCTCTTTTGCAGAAATACCTTTTTTTTTTTTTTAAGATTCTATTTATTCATTTGACACAGGCAGCCAGCGAGAGAGGGAACACAAGCAGGGGGAGTGGGAGAGGAAGAAGCAGGCTCCCAGCGGAGGAGCCTGATGTGGGGGCTCGATCCCAGAACGCCGGGATCACGCCCTGAGCCGAAGGCAGACACTTAACAACTGCGCCACCCAGGCGCCCCAGAAATATCTTGAGCATCCTGAGTGGGGCCCCCCGTGGATTGGCTGCTAAGCCGTGCCAGTCAGGGCTTTCATCGTGCCCCTGTTTACTTATTGGGTTATTGTTCACTTACTGATGGTCTTTTGGGCTGACATCTGGAGACTGCCTCAGCTTGTGATAGTGACCAGTGTTTTATGGTTAATTGCTTTGTTTGGAGATGTTTTGCAAAAGTCGCTGCCGCAGAGGCTGCTAGGCAGGATGCTGCTGTGGTCTTGTCGAAGTTGTAAAACAGGATGCTAGTGTGGTTTCGTCTTAGCTGTCCCGGCTCCCAGGTTTCTTGTTGGGAACCCTGGCCTGGACTACCTAAGAGTCCAATTAACTCCGAAACCAGCCACCCAACTGCATTCTGAAGGTGGTTGGGGTGAGCCAACCCTTAGTTTAACTCATTTCTGTCCTCCAGTTTCCCTCACACTTCTTACTGGGTTAGGATTTTAATATTGTTGTGGAAATAGGGGGTGAGGGGAGAAAAGGGATTCCCTGAAACATGGCGCTAATTAAGCTCTGCTCTCCTGAGAGGTTGGCATAGAGCTCTGGTGGAGATGCGCGTTTGTGATCACGCTTTCCTTCTGCTACCCTAAAGCGTGCGACGCTTCCGGCTGTAATGCTTGTAATCTATTAGAGATTTATAGAGTAGTGTGAAATGAACGGTGTAATAGGTTACTGTATATTCGAACATTTCCTCATTAAGGAATAAAATACAATTATTTAAAAATACTGCGGTTTGCTTTTATATTAAGAAAGAAAAAGCATTTAATTAAATATTAAAAGCTTAAGGAAATGGCTCACGAAGACCAATTCTACGTTTCGCATGTTATATTTATGTAGAAAAAAGGAAGTTAAAAATTGCAGTACCTTTTTTAACACAAAGTATACTTCTGCTTAGGAAAATGGGTTACTAGGATAAATGTTCACGGGGTTTATGAAATAATCAACATGCCCACAAACAGTAACGTCTTTATCATTGGATTGATGTGTTTATTTTTATATAACCTAAATAGTAAATTTGCCTTTTCTTAAAATTTTAACACACAATTTTCTAAACTTAGAAAATGAATACAATACAAAATTAATTTTTTGTTGTTGGAGCAAATTGAGAAACTTTTTTCTCTCTTTGAGACTTAAGGTGAATATTGGAAAACTACAAATTGGTATATTTACTTTAATAATCAAGATACCGTTTTTAAAGTTTCTCTAGTATTTTTATCATTCTGTTATTTTTATAGGTTTATCGTGCTGTTTATTAATTTACATATCACTGAAGTCAATTGTTGAAAGTGTATAATTCCACGATTATAGTAAATTAACACTTAAAATACTACATGCCAGGAAACACTTTGATCTGAGGCAAATCTAAGTGGTTGGTCACCTTTTAATGTTTCAATCATCCTGAAAGTGGCCTTATCTCTGTTTTACAGTTAACAGTTCCCATTCTCAGCCTTGGAAAGTTTCTCCTTGGGATCTGTTCCTATAAATTTGCCTTTTCTAAGTATTTCATACAAAAAGAAACCTATAATGCATGTTCTTTTGTATATTCTCAGCTCTTTCACTTAGAATAAATGTTTCAGAGTTATCATTGTTGTAGCATTTATCAGTATTTCTTTCAGTTATTGAATATTATTCCATTTTATGGATATACTCCCTTTTATTTTTTTCTCCGAATCATCACTTAGAGGTTTTTAGATTGTTTCCAGTTTGGACTCTTATAAGTGATTAATATTTCTGTGAACATTTGCATGTATGTCTTTGTTGACTTTGAAAAAACTTTCTTGGGTAGATTCCTAGAAGTAGAATTTCTGGGTTTATGAAACTTTTAAAGTTTTGTGTGTGGTGTGCATAGGGGTCTTTTCGCTTCCTCCTCTTCCTCTTCCTCTTTTTTTCTTGTAAGTGTGTATCCAATTGACTTAGCACCATTTATAAGAGAATGCCCTTCCCTTATTACATTGTATTGGCATCTGTGTTGAAAATAAATGACCTTAAAGTAAGGATCTTTTTATGAACTCCCAGTGCTGCCCATTGATCTACGTGCTGATCGAAGCTCTGATTATGCACCGTCTTCATTTCTTTAAAGTAAATTGAAATCAAATGCTATAATCCTCCAAACGTGTTTGTTTGTTTTTTTCCAAATGTGTCTTAGGTATTCTTCCTGTGTTTTTCCATATAAGTTTGGGAAAAACTTTTCAATTTCTACAAATTAGCCTGCTGAGATTTTGATAGAGATTGCATTGAATTTATAGATCAGTTTGGTGGTAATTGCTGTTGTGACAATATTGAGCCTTCCAATCAATGAATATAAAATGTCTCTCCATTTATTTAGGTCTTAAATTCTCTTAACAATGTTTTGTAATTTTCAGTGTATAAGTCTGACGCTTTTGTTAAATTAACTGCGCAGTAGCTTATTCTTTCTGATGCTTTTGTGAGTAGAACTGTTTTCTAATTTTATTTCAGATTGTCTGCAGCTAGTATATAGAGATAAATAGATTCTGAGTATCAAACTTATATCCTGTGAGATTGTGAACTCATTTATTAGTTCTCGTCATTTTTTCCCTTAGGATTTTCTACATACAGGATCATGTCCCATGAAAATGAAAACATTTTTACTTTTTCTTTCTGATCTGGATGCCTTCAGTATATTAATTTCTTTCAAAAAAATTTTTCCACTACCTAAGACCTTTAGTACAATGTCTAATAGAAGTTGACAATATGGATATCTTGCTTTGTTCCAGAAACTAGTGGGGAAGCATCCTAGTGTCTTCTTGCCCACTTTGTCTGTTATGGAATTTCAGCCATTTCTTATGCAAGGTCAGCCATTTATCTTATTGGTGCTCCATGAATTGGTCCATTAAACATACATTTTCAAATTTGTTGGCATCCTGTTTTTCATATTTTCACAACAGAAAAATGAATACTGAAACAACTAGCGTGGTCTTGAAAATAAGCAAGTTTGGTATAAGGTACAGTTAATTTACATTTTAAGGGGAAATGTGATATGTGGGAGAAAGAGAGAAGGATAATAGAAAAGGTAGCAACTTTCGAACAATGGAGTATTACAAAAGATTTTTCAGAAGGCTGGGATGAAGAATAAAATTTAATACCGAAGGTGGTAAATTCAATGATAAGGGCAGGACCTTGAATTTGGCACATTAGGAAAAAGAAAGTGATCCTTTGATGTCTCAAAATATATGCCTCATAATTCCATAGAGATTAAAGTAATCAGAGGCTTGAATAAGAAAGACTATATATGTATGTGTGTGTATAAATTATAAATAAAGCCAAATATAATATTTTAAGCGAAATATAGTATTTTTGGTCAAGGACATAAACTGTTGATACTGAAGGCATTAAAGTTCAAATTCTTCATTTTTTTTATTTTAAGACCTATCTTATGCATATGAAGTATAGAACATATGTATCTTTTAAAATATATATGATGTATAATTATATAACATATAGTACATATATCTTTAATATATATTACACCTTTGAACGTCTAAATGCCTACGATTTGATAGGTAGAATCCAGAATCTCAATCTAGAACCCAGAATCTCAAAATGTGGCTGGGAACCAGCAGCAGCACCTGCTTGGCTCTTGCTCAAAATGCAGAACCTGAGGTCCAAGCAGAATATCAGAATCTGCATTTGAAAAGATCCTTGCGTGATCTGTGTTGACATGAAAGTTTGAGAAGTGCTGGTTGAAAATACTATGCTTTCGGGGGGCGCCTGGGTGGCACAGCAGTTAAGTGTCTGCCTTGGGCTCAGGGCATGATCCCGGCGTTACGGGATCGAGCCCCACATCAGGCTCCTCCGCTAGGAGCCTGCTTCTTCCTCTCCCACTCCCCATGCTTGTGTTCCCTCTCTCACTGGCTGTCTCTGTCGAATAAATAAATAAAATCTTAAAAAAAAAAATACGATGCTTTCAGCTAGCAACTACAGCATCTCCCTGAGTCGGTGTGAATGCCAGACCCTACGCTAGACACAGTGCTGGGTATTCCTTCCTGGGGGAGTCTCACAGTCGAGCAGGAAAGCCAGGCACGCACGTAGGGCGATAGCTGATTAACAGAGTGCTAAGGAAACACGAAGGGGACACTAGTCGGCTCCTTTGTGACTGTCAGAGAAGACAGATCCACATTTTAATTGGGCTTTCAAAGGTGGGGAGTATTCCCCAAGCCTTCATCCCTTCATCAGCGGAGGGTACGTGGGAACTCTGCTTGAGCGACACAGACTTCCCATGAAGTCTTCCATTCCAACGACACAGTCAGAGCCGTTGTCTACACAGCCTCTGACAAGATCTTTCTCCCTGCGTGTTGGCATCCTCACTGCTTCACAGCCCACAGGGACCACATTTTTGCTAAAATGATAAAACTCGATTCCATTAGGATCGAACTCATGATATTTCTTCAGGTGCCACAGAAAGCCTCAGGCTTTCTCATTCCTCCTGGGTGGTCTCCTGCTTGTCATCTAACCCTGATCAAACCCTTTCCAATCCCCTTCTCACCACTGTCTCTCTTTTGAATTCGTGGTCTGTCAATAGCAAAACCTCCTATCTCGTCAACCTCCTTTTGAGCGTTTACTGTACCATTCTACTCTCAAAGAAATCTGGGTCTCCACTGATGGTACCTTTTTCTCTGAAGCTATTCCGAAGGGCACTCGTTTTTGTCACACCCCAATACCCTCTGGACTTAAAGGTGGAGTACTTTTTCTTTGGTTCCTCATTGATAATCCCATACCTCTCTCCTTCTATTTTCCTTACAACCATCTTGATGATTCTTCTCCTCCTCCCCCACCTCCTCCTTCATCTTCTTCCTCTTCCTCCTCCTTCTCCTCCTTTTTTATTGTCTTACGATTCATCACTTCTGTTCCCCATAGTGTTAAAACCTATAAGTATCTGAGCACTTGCTCCATTTCTCGGTGATGTTTAACTATTATTATATTTTTGTTTCTTCCAAATCTGCTTATGTCTTAGTTCTTGGTGATTTGAATATATGCAGAGAGAATCCTGCCAACTCTGGCCTCTCAGCTTCTTTAATCCCCTGCAAAGAGTTTGGCTATCACTTACCACAGCCAGTGAGTGGTTCCTTTGGTTATACACTAGGCCACGTCGATTCCTGTACCTACAACTTTCCATAAGCTCATTTGTATACATCTCATTATTGACTAGTCCCCCTTCCTTCCAGTTCATTCCTCTTGAACTGTACATCCAACAAGCTTTTGCCTTACTGTGACCTCCTATCCACTGTGCCTGCCAGTCTCATTGCTGGACCTTCCTCTACTTTTCATCAGCACTTGTGCCTTTTTTTTTTTTCCTCTATCTACACTCACTCCTTTGATGATCTCATTTCATCGCATGTATTTAAATATTATCAGTATGCTATCTCCAGCCTATTATTTTTCTGTTGAACTCTTAATGTGATCCGTGGAGGCAGTTATTTTTGCTTTCTTTTTGTTGGCTTGTGGATCTCAATTGCTAGAACAATGTCTGGAACATGGTAGGCCTTCAATAAATCAGTGAATATATTCTTTGCCCACCAAAGCAAAGAAGAATATGTGGTTTACTGAAATAACTTTGAGCAGTACTCTGTGGTTGATGTGAAAAGTGCCTGCGTGTGTACAGGGATGAGGATATTGGTTGGAGCTGATTTTAAGGAGTTTGCACTGGATCGTTCAGATAGAGCAAGATGTCGGAGGATTTTAAGTGTCTGAGGTTTCTATCTTCTGTGAGCAGATAGATGGTGACGCCATCAGCACAGAACGAGAACAGAAGAGGTGAGATAATGTTTGTAAGTTCAGAAGAATGTACTTGTTATAACTTGAGATTTCTAGGAGATGACCAAAAGACAAGTTACAGTGGTAACATGAGCGAACATTAAACTTACGGAGCCAGGTTGTCAGCTATCGATCAAACTGGGCGAGGAAGATTCACACGCACTTGGTGAATAATTTCCTTCTCGTAGAGTGCATCTTTCAATTTCTTCATGTGATTCACTGAAACACTTTTCTGAATAGACATCATACAAAAGTACAGTTTTTATAACTGCAACAAATATCCTTGAAAGTATGCAAAATAATTTATTTTTCAGGAAATAGACTATGGATATAAAATAAGATCCTTTTTTCCTGGCTAGTTTGATCTCATCAAACAGAATGATTTTTATTATATATAGACATGGACACCCATTCATCCACTCCTACCCCCCCCACATACGTATGTTTACATACACATATTTAGACCATATCTATAATTTTTAACATTCATAAGGGTTCAATAAATCAAAAGAGTAAGTCTTTGTTATCATAGTATGCTCGGGTTTTATAGAACCGTAGAGTCAGGTATCATCTTCAGAAGAGAATTCACAGCCTGAGCATTCATAGCATGATCTGTGGTTATTTGGTATGTTATATGTATTTCTGTGAATTCAGTAAGCAAATATCCTGGCAAACTATAGCTGTAAAAAGTGTTATGATAGACAAAAAATACATGAGAAGATATAAAAAACATGAAAAGACATAAAATGTGCATGGACAGGTGTCTATAAATGAATGTCATCTTTTGATTATCATGAAAATTTGAGATATTGGCATGAGAAAATTCGCAGTTGTGTGTGCTTCCAGGGGAGCGTTTCATAAGACTTTAGAAAGTACATGACACTTGATGCAGTTTTATTCCAGTGTAAAAATGTTCCTATGGCCCTAATGACTGGCCCATGTTGTTATAAAGTAGAGATGAATGTGAAACAATTGGACAGATTTTATTGTCAGAACCCTATGTGTTCTGGTTTAGAACGTCATTAAGCTTAATAGCACCCTGAGTTGTCATTTCCCTTCCTAACAGTATCTGCACAGAAATTACAATTGACAATAGGTGGGGGTAATTAATAAGATTTCTTGGATATGGGCGCCAGGTAGAGAGCTGTGGTTCGCTCAAGCAGCCATATCTGTCTTTACGTGCCCCAGCGTTTGGTCATGGCATTGGTAGAGAGCGCCGCAGAATCCTATTAATCAAATTTCAGTTTTATCTGGTTCCTCTTAAAAAATGTGTCTAGATATTAACTACAGAGTATCCATGGAAAAATAGTTCATGGTTAGTCCGTGAATAAGGTGTTCTTTTGTGCACAAACTTATTGTGTTTATTTCCTGTGTATCCACTTCCTACTACCAGACTCCTTGAAAACTGCTCTGGTTTTGTTTTGTGTAATTTCAGTTAATATACTAACTAGGACACCAGTCTTTGAAAATAGAGATAGAATAAATCCCCAGAGTAATATCACCAATATTATAAAGGGATATTCTGAATATCTTTATGCAAAAACTGGACAATTTAGATGAGGACAGATATAAATTATAAAACCTTATCTTCTGCTGAGAGGCGGACCTGACTTCGCCAGCCCTTGACTCTGTCTGGATTGGCCACGTAATTTATTAGGCCAATGGGACTTTTGTAAAAGTGGCAGATGCAGGTGTTGGAAATATGTTGGACGTTGAGGCTTTTTGTTGTTGTTTCCGAAAGTAGAAACCTTAGTTAGCCACCAGGTGAATGATCTGGGTCCTGTGAGAGGATGGGAGGACCTGCGGAGGGAAACCGGCACGTGTATGAAAACAGTTTGCCAACATCCATACGTGGGAATGGGGACGTCCTAGACCATCCACCTAGCGCCCAGCCGAGCGGCGGACAGTAGGAGCACGAGAGGGCACGGCGGAACCGGCCCACTAGCAGACCATCTGGATTGCAAAACCGCCCAGCCACATGCAGGATTACAGGAGAATTAAATGCTTGTTATTTTAAACCACTACGTTTTGAGATTATTTGCTATGAAGAAACGGCTAACTGACAAAGCAATGTATTTTTCTTAGTGATGCTTTCTTTACTGTAAAGATAAGCAAAAAAGACCTGTCTTTGGCTTCTAAATTATTACTTGTCACAGGCTGATTAAATTAATATACTCGTGACAACATCCTTTCCCCATTTCCAGCTGGAAGTTGAGGGAGATAAAATGGAGGTGGAAGGAGAGTCTATATTTAGGGGTAAGGATCAGGAGATGAAAAATGCCAAACCACATTTTGACTAATTCAGCAAGAAATAAAAAGACATCACAGATCTTGATTGCCGGGAATGGCCAGCAATCCCTGTACGGAGGGATGAAAGATTCCTCCAAACTTCGCTGTGAAAGAGAGCCGAAGGCAAGGGGGTCAACGCTCAGAGGCGAAGACCCTTTGCTCTTCTTTGCTCCCGCTTTTATTGGTCCTTCAGGATCATCACAAATCCTTATCACTCTTCCTCAAGCACAGGAAGTGTGACCAGGGGTCTTACTGAGACTGGGAGGATCTGTCTACGGGAAAGACAGGATTTGCTAATCCGCGTGTTTTACAAGAGCACTGCTAAGCAGAGCCGACGGGACAATGCATACATCTCTGTTGGGGCTCAGAAAGCTCCGGGGAAGGCAACTCCCCGAGTCATTCCTAGGGCAGAGTGGTCACGTAGGCCTTGGCATTCCAAGGGTACGCCCTTCTCCAAAACCTTCTCTTGCCCTCAGCGGCCTCCGTGTTACATTTTAGCCAGCCAGGTGTTCTGGCTGATTTCATGCTCTACGTTAACCGCAACGCTTGATGTTTAAAGCGACCCAGTTGGAAGCAAGTTTCAGGAAGAGTTGAGGGTGAATGTGCATGTGTAGAGAGAGATTAGCGAAGGAGGGGGAAGGGAGAGGGACGTGTTTGTGGGGATGGAGTAAAGAGCACAAATGTAGGACAGGTTGTAAGGCCCTTGCACTAATGTGAATGAGAAATGAAAGAGTCTGTATTATAACGTGGCGAGGAGAACTAGAGGTCCGTGACTGGTTCAGAAAGATTGTGTATGGACTATTAGCTTATCCAAAAATTGCTATAATACAAAATCTGGTGTTACCAGTGCTAAGCTAAATGAAGTAAATTTTTTTTTCCTGAGAGAAAATATGAAAGCTGAAAATTTAAAAAAAAATTAAATCTAACAAAGAATTTTAGTACACATTAAAAAGATATAACTGTCCATTTCATATTAGCTTATATTATTTATATCAAAACTCCATTAAAATCATACATCGAAATAGTTTAAATAGTATATCCGTCTTAGTATATTTTTTTCTTTACTTCTTGGGTCTCCTGTTACTCCTCCTTCTCCTCTCCCTCTGCTACCTCTCCTCCTTATTTTATTTACTCCTTCTCCCTATTTTTGTTTTGCGTATTTTTTGGTTGTAATGTGGACTTAATCCATCTGTTTGCAGTAAGCTACAGGATACAGGGAACATGGTGTAAAGAGAATGGACCGGGTGCTCGTGCCTACCCCCAACACCTACTAATTCGGTAAACTTGGATATGTGATTGAAGTTCTCCGCAGCTGGTTTTTTTGTTTTGTTTTGTTTTTCCAAATTTTATCTAAGTTCTAGTTAGTTAACATACAGCACAATGTTGGTTTCAGGAGTAGAATTCGGTGATTCATCACCTACATACAACACCCAGTTCTGTAGCTGTCTCCTTATTCGTATATACAGAGTAATTATGGAGCTTGCTATGTTATATTAAATAGTAAGGAAGTTAGTACATTTAAAGTACTGAATTTAAAGTTCTTGGGGCTGTAATCACTCAATAAATGTTTCTGGTTATTGGCTCTATCACTATACTTCATGGAAAGTGTTGGTGTAACGGATAGAACTTTGATCAGTGTCTGCGAAACACATATACTCAGAACCATAAAAACATTGTTAAGCATTTTATATTATTTCATTTTTCAAGTATCACACCAAAAGACAAACTGAAATCCACTTATAATTCTACCATTCTGACTCACATACCTTCAGTTTTTCCAAATTTCTTTTCATTTTTTTCTATATCCATGCAATTATGTATTTTGCTTAATGCCAACTTAGTCACTCGAAATAAATTCTGTATGTCCCAATAAGTTTTCATGATTATAATTTTAATAGCTAAATGGGTTTTTTCTGATAGTCTCAATTTACTTGACTCCATTTAATTTTTTCATAATTTTAATGTGTAAATGAAGGTATTTTTCTATTATTTTATACTCAGATTTTTTTTACTATATTTAGACTTATAATAAGAATTTTCCCTTCCAAAAAAATTAAAAAATGAACAGCAACAAAGTCATACAACCTATGACTGAAATAGCAAATTCAAATAGAAATAGATCCCAATAAAATTTTATCATAATTTGTTTCACATAAGAATATTACTTAGAATGCTGAAAATGGATGCATCATTAAAAGGAAACAATCTTGATTAAAATTTGAGTGCTTGAATTTGGTTACATATTTTTTAGACAGAGGTTGGTAATTCATCACCTAAAATATGAGAGAAATAACTTTAATCTTATGCAGGGGAGAACAGCAGTACTCACTAACATCTAATTTTCCTCTCCTTCTAGATCTATAGGGAAAGCTATATTTTTCTGCTCCTTGATGGTAAGCCAGAGATAGATAATGAATTCTGTCCATTTGGCTGTGAGAAGATGTGATGAGTTTTGCCTCTGGGATAAAGCTTTTACTTATAGGATTCCTTCTTTTTTGTTGCAATGAAGAAGGTGAACTCATGATCCAGATAAAAATTACTAAGAAAAGGCGGCATAGCTTCCATTAGCCTTGTCTCTGTGTGATTGTGCAGGGAGAGCCACCTAGAACGCACATTAGATGGGTAGGGTAAGTGCAAAATAAACATACATTTATATGATCCTCTGTTATTTGGAACTTTTTGGAACTTTTAGACGTTCTCATTGCTCATTAGTTGAACAGTACAATACTTAACAGTATATCACTTAATGATTTAATCAAATAATTCAAAATTTTTCCTATTTTCCTACAAACCTAAGTTACTTAATTTGATCCTCTTTGAATTCATAATATGTACTAATATTTTACTCTCTCTTTCTGGTTCTCTGAATAAATGATCTTTTCTCAGTTCTTTTAGTTCCTTAACATTTTCATATTTGACAATGTCAAACATAATAAAAATTACACAGCTTTATAGAAAATCACGTAAGAGTTTTAATAATAGAATAACTTTACAGTATTATGATTTCAGATTGATGGAGTTAACAATCCCTCCTTTTTAGACATTTCTGAATATATATATTAACTGTATAATAAAAAGAATTGTTCCTATCCATGAGAAAGTGTGATAACATATTTTATTAGTTTATCCATAAAATATTTCCCTTTTAGTAAAAAAAAAAAAAATTTCCTTGCAGCAAAGTAACAGGTTAAAACTCTAACATATTCTGAAATCTGAAGTGAAAAAGTTGTTGGAATATGGATTATGAAAATATTTCAAAGCAAGCATACATTCCAATAACTTGATAAAATTGCAAGCCAATTACCTGCAAAAATAAAAAAAAAAACAATTATGCTTGATAATTTAGAAGTATAAATGTCAGGAAATATGCAATTGTTTTCAATTTCATTTCTCATAACCATATAGACTCAATTATAGTTTTCCATTATAGAAGACTAATTAGTTTCACAAAAACTGGCATGTTTGCAATGCAAGGTATCATAATTAGGATTTCATGTTTTAATTTGTAAGTGTGTATCCTTTGATTTCCTGCAGTATGCTATATTATTATAGATACATCTTTTGAACAGTTATTTCTGAAAGTCATTTTACCCTTTCCTCTGAACTGTTTGTTTAATCAGAAAAGAAAGGTGGTATTTTTCACAAGAACATTTAAACATTTAAAAATTCAAAAATAAAGAAAATCTTCTAAGAACAATTTAAAAAAATGTCCATCCTATATATTTTCAATCATCTTTGCTGCTTTTTTTTGTCCCAGAAACCTTCCAAGTTACAATTTTATCTCCATTTTGAAGAAAGATTATTAGATAATAAAACATATAAAACAAGAGAAATTAATGAAATAAAACACATGGCAGAGCAGAATGAGTGAGGAGGAAGATAATATGTTGATGAATGTTTCATTAAGCAATACCTTACCTCCCAAATTGCTGCATTGCTAAACTGGATATTATTAATGTGAGTAAAGTGTGTCTAATGGGGTATGAGAGCATACGGATACTTTCTTGAAATGACATAGGTTTAAATCTAGTTTGGATGAGGAGACAAGAAAACAGCTAGTAAATATAAGCAATGACTGATAAGGCCACAATAAAACTATAGGAAAGAAGCAAGCAGTGGCGGGAGAAATAATTGTGATGGGAACTGAGTGAGTTCATGTATGCCCTTTCCCTACAGCTGATGAAAAAAATTAACCCTTTCATAAATAATCAGGAATTTAGGTGTTAATATAAATTGCCTCTTTTCTGAGCCCAGATATTTGATGGTCATATATGCATAGAGATTTATATGTATAAATCAGTATATGCTCATGGTAAATGGATGATATTTGAATTAAGATAGGTTCACTTTTGGAGTGCCTGGGTGGCTCAGTTGGTTGGACAGCTGATCTGATTTGGCTCAGGTCGTGATCTGGGGTCCTGGGATCAAGCCTGCTCCGTTCTCAGCAGGGAGTCGGCTTGAGGATTTTCTCACTCCCTCTGCCTCTCTCCCCACTCAGGCGCTCTTTCACGCTCTCTCCTTCTCTCCCTGTCTCTTTAAAATAAATCTTCAAAAAAAATACATAGGTTCACCTTTTCTAACATAGTATAAATCTGAAAATACTTAGTTTTACACTGTAATTAAATCTCTGAGAGTATTCTTTTCTTAATCAATTAAACTAATTAGAACACTTATATGTAAGAATTGGTATAATCAATGCCACTGAAGCTTAACGTTTTGCTAATTAAACTAAACTTAGTATTAGAGTTTTCTTATCATTTCAACCTAACTCAGAAATTTAAGTTTAGGTACAAGTATCACATTCTCACAGAGTGAAAATTAAATATAAAAAACAGTAATCTTAACTGTAAGGAAGTAAAACTACAAGATTAAAAAGATAGCGAATACTTGAATACTTATAATTTCCAATACATTGGAAAAAATATCTTGGATTTTAATAGTACTCTGCAGAATTCACACTGAAACCGTGCTTTATTCAATTTTTAATTTTTTACATTTACAGCTGAAAATGGCAAGAAAATAGTTGAGGTCTTCTAGTACATTGTTTTGTGGAAATTAAATATGATTAACATAGATAAAAATAGTTTGAGTTTTTTAACTTTAAAAATGTAGACAATAAAGAGATCCCTGAATGGTTTTCGTTTATTTTTTATTGTTTATTTTTTTGCTGCATGGTTTTTAAAGTTCAGCATGTATTTATTACGATTTTTTAACAAGAATATTTGTGAAACCTGGACGCTCCTTTTCACACAGCTGGCTATACATACAGTTCACTGTTCAAAGGCTAATATTCTATATTTTACATATGATTTGAAAGAAAATACGAATCTGAACTTTTCTTTGTCTCTGGCCACCATTTTCAGAACTGCCCAAGAGGCCGGTCTTCGATCGAAAGGGGGAAACTGGGCAGCACGGACTGCATGTAGTTTGACCTGATGAAAGTCAGTTCGGTTTGGTTACTTGCCAAATGTGGGTGGAAATAAGACCATGCATATCTTATTTGGTTGATTTGACCACATGACTCTTTCGAAATGCTTAACCGGGAGTCCTCACAAGGAAGAAAGAAAACAAAGAAACTCAAAATGTTTCCATAGTAAAATTTTCTTAATCATAGATCTGGGTCAACTTCATTATTTTCAGAACTGAGGAGAATTCTTTCAGTTTCCAATCTTAAGGTTTGAAGTTGTCTTCCGTTGTTAACCCTCATTAGAAAGTATCCTTCCCTTGATGATCTTTCAAAAAATGCATAATGAATACATTTCTAAAGGTAGACAATAAACCTATTCCTATCATAACAGAAATGTATTTCCTCAATATAAGTAGTTTTAATTTGGTCGGGAGATCATCATTTCTGTTCTTAATAGTTGGGGAGTTAGTGTTTTGAACCATGTGTTTTATAAATTATATTTTTTTTTTCTAGAAAATGACCTTGGGAAATTAATCTTTCCTCGTTATTCTCATGTAGCACTTCCCCTTAAAAGGACTCTTGTTTTGCCTTTCTTGAGAATTACTGGAAAATGGATTTCCCCCTAGAATTCTAGCACATAAAAACCTCCCTTTTGTTTTTGTGATGAAGAGTCACATCGGCCAACTCCAGGGATAAAAATCACGTGATCGGTAGACCAATGGAATCCATGAACTCCAAAGTCCTTTGCAACTAAAAAATCTATAACTTATAATTGCAGATAATGGACAGTGTTTGTAGCTTTTCAGCATGTTGCCCTGTTTTTTCCCTTGGGATGCTCTCTTTAATGCCATGGAAGTTTCTCCAGAACTCAGCCTTCAAATCCAAAGTCAATTCCCTTCTCCCAGAAAAATTCATTGTCCTCCAATGAAAATTGGTCTCTACAGCCCTTCTCCTTCTCTAGTCTGTAATCAAAATTGGCTCTCATGAAATGTTTATAATTGTGGAGAAGGGAAACAAGAAATGGATCGAAATCAAAACTTTTAAAGTCCTAGTCACTAGAGGGGTCAGGTGACGCAGTACAGAAAGAAGACGGTAGGTAGCATCCACTGAATTTACTGTGTCACAAATTCTGATCACCCAATCTTCCATGAACAGCTGGTCCTCAAAAGCTTCGTTGTCAGTAATGAGCTCTGCTTGATCTTAAACCATTTATTTCATACTTAATTTATTTATTTTTGGTAGTGTTCAAAATAATGTCAGATGGTTTTTTAATTTACTACTTCAAGTTTTGCTCATTGGCCCTAGTCAGATAATGTCTTAGGCCTCAAGGAAAGAAACAGCAAAGGCTTCCCTGCAGAGAATTCAGCAGGTGCCTTTCTGTATTAAGCCATCAGCTTCATCAAGAAAACTCATGCCTCAGAAATGTGAATTGGAAGAAAAGTCCATCTTTGCAACATCCTCTTTCATCTATTTACTTCTTGCTACCAGATAGCCTTGGCCATCTGAACATGCTTGAATCCCTTGAGCTTATTTGTCTAAAATCTGTATCATAGAAAAGTCCCGCCTAGAGGACACCCAGAATTTGTCTCAGGGCTCTGTGATCTGGTAGAAAAAAATCTGCTAGGGGAGACCAGAAATGAAGTTTTGATTCAGCTGCATTACAGTGAGGAAACTAAGGGAACTATTAACATAAGGGCAATGCAATGGATGTGCCTCCATCATGAAATAAGCATGATACCACAGTTCCATCTGTCCTGAATACTCATTGTGTTTTAGCATGGTAAATATCAGTACAGTGTCGATATAAAGACTTCCAAGTGTTGTGTGGAGAAATCCCAACCTGATTTATCTTTAGGAAATCTAATGATGCTAGCAAGTAAATAGTGGAAATGTGCTTTAGAGATAATGAAGGACTTGGCGATTCAGTACAAAAAAAATATTTTTTCTTATTACAGAAAAAAGGATATGTATTGCATTCATGGGCTTATGTTATTTTATATATTTATCAAGATTCAAAGAGAAAGGGTTTTGCTCTGGGGAAGAGAGTTCAATGTTTTAAAATAAAACCTCTCTAAATTATTCTTCCACACACGCGGAAATAAACAAAAAGTGGTTGTCTTTGGTCCACATTGTATAAAAAATTAACTTACTACAAAACTTAAACCTATTAAAACCTAGAACAAAACATAGAAGCAAATGTTGTGACATTGGCTGTGAAATTGTATTTTTTGCATAATATCTCAAGAGAAATTTTAATTTCTAAAACCTCTACTTGTTGAAAGAAATCATGATTACCTCTACTCATTTCTTAATATATCTCAGCCAAATTTCCTTTCAAACTCTCCTTTCAGTCTCCTTATTAGTCGTATTGTTATTCTGAACACCCTTTAGAGTGTCTCTGACCTAATGTACAGACACACTCAAACAATAATCTAATGCACCTTAATTACACTCTGCAGGATAGGACAGCTTTTACAGTGCTCTGTGGAGGAGACATGCCAGGTGCCTACCTCACAGTTCAAGGTTCTCAGAGAGCACCCAAACATGCCTTACTAGGATCTGCACTAAACACATAAAAGCACCATTTAATGATTATATACAGTGATGCAATTAATATAACAATGACTTAAATACACTTCAGTATTTCTTGAATGTTAAAAAAGACGACAAGTAATACATCATTTTAAAATAAGTATCCGACGATAAGACTATCACTTCCGAGTGATAAATATTCTCAGATACTCTCTGAAAGCAGCTTTCAGTTTAAACCAAGGGGACAGGAACCATTATGTCCATACGTTGGAATTGGACTAGAGGCGTGGAAAAGCCTGAGAAGTGTTTGTCTTTAGAGATACGCTGAACATTAGACAGAGTATGATAGGGAGCCAATGACAACGCAGAACTGTGGTTTACAGAGGAGTATGACAAAAACAAGGTACAGTTGTGGCTTAAGGACAACATCCAAGGAACTATACACACTGAGCCACACAAGAGTAACAGCAACAGAAAAGCACAATCCACTTATGACAATATTGATGACAAAGTTTTCTTCCTCCCAAATTAAGGGGAAGCCAGTTACCTGTGCGTTCACATGCAATAAGTACAGGCTAGGCAATATGATAGAAATAGGTGTAGAAGCAAAAAAGGCGCAGAAGAAGGAAGGGTCCGTTTTCTCCCTAAGCCTCAAGAACAGGAAGAAAGACTTCCTGCCCATGATACTCGCAAAAATCTTGAAGTGAAGGAGATGGATGGCGTGGCGAGATGGGCTATTTCAGGCAAGTGGCCGCAAGGGCAAGAAGGAGAGGTATACAGGTATTTGGCGGACCCTTGCGTGTAGCGTGAGAGGAGGGGAGTTGCCCCAAATTTTAGAGGTAGTCAGGCACTAGATCAAGATGGCCTTCTAAACCTTGTCATAGAGTCGGAGTTTCTCCCACAGGGACAGAGAGCCATTGTCGAAAGTTGCTTACTGGTGAGTCTTGTCTCAGATGTGTGCGTTAGGAACGCCCACCTGCTCCCAGGCTGCGCGGGTTAGAATTAGGGAGACGCGTGAGGAGTCTGTTGGCATCCACCATGATGGAGGAGGAAAGGAGAGACCTAGAGCAACTCTTCTGAAGCTGTTTGGTCTTGGGCCCCATGAAACAACTAAAAATTATTGTGGGTGCAAAGAACATTAGCTTTTTTTTTTTTTTCCTTCAAATTTGCCATGGCAGCAATTAATATAGATTTTTAAATTACTGAGCTTAATTATCGATTATAGAACCACTACAGAAATGTTTTTATGAGAACGCAAACATTAAGAAATAATGTTTTAAAAATCTGTGAAAAGAGTGGTATTATTTTATAGTTTTGTAAATCTCTTCAGTGTCCAGCTTGATAAGACAACTGAATCCTCATATCTGCTTCTGCACTCAGAACAATCTCGTTTTAGTTGGTATACTGAAAAAACTGTGGTCTTACACAGACATGTGTTGGAAAAGGAAAGAATGCTTTAATAACCTTTTCAGATAACTTTGGATATTCTTCTTTAATACTCCACTAAAACTTAACTAGAGGCGTTTATTAAACTTCAGCTTCAGCGTAAAATCGGAAATACGTTTACATATGTTGTTACATTAAAATCCCTTGGTTGTCTTGTGCTTTGAATGGATCTTCTCCTTGTGAATGATCTTATAACAAAAGAAGTTGTTTGCAAAATACTGGCTCATATCACATTATTCCTAACTTGAAAATATTGACACATTTTATTACATGATATTTTAGGAAATCATACTTGTTATTACCCCTAATCTCATCAGACTATCCTTTAAGAATCTAGAAGCGGTCAAGCTGATGGTGATAAATACTAGTTTTCCAAAATTGTCATATTCAGCTAAAGAAAGCTCACATGCTCTCATTGTCAGTATATATTGTCATTTGGCCTACTCGTATAATGTACAGTATGCTCACATTGTAGATATTTGAGAAAATGATTGACAGATACTCAAGTCTGAATAACTGTTGTTTTCTGTCAGTCATTCTATCAAATAAACACCTTGTTCTATGGAAAGTGACTCAAAACCCAATCACACAGAGGTTTTCTTCTAGATAACCATTGTACTGCTGTATACAACAGAAAAGTTTTGTGTACTTCCCATTTTCTCACACAGAATGTTGACAAGAGAAGTACTCATTGTTAAGATTTAATTAAATTTTATTGTTTTATCAAGGACATTCTTAAGTGAAACTGGCGTTTTCTTTTTTCTGTGAATGCGTACAAGTGACTAAAAAAATGATTGCTAATGGACTTGGGTGTGACCAACTTCATTGTTTAAAAGCAGCCAGCATTTTACCTACCACTGCTTTTGCACCGTTCGTTACAAATACCAATATGGTGGAAAAAGCACATAACGTCATTGAATTAATAAAAAGAAATTATTTTGAACTCCGTGATCCCTGGAAATGTATCAGAGATTCCTAGGAGACCATAGACAATACTTTGAAAACCACTGCCTTTAAAAAAGATCAGAAAAGAATCAGGATAGAGTGAATGTAAAGATTTGGATAAATAAAATTTCTAAGAATTGTCTTTCTTTAAAAATCTCTCTCAGAATGCCTATGTAGGTGTATTAGAACACAGCGTAGCCTTTTATTGTGCGCAGTTTAGTCTTCTTTTCAGATGGCTTCTCTGTGTCTCATTCGTCCAGCTGATCTACTTGAAGCTTTGTGAAACCACACCTGCCTTTTTCTGTACTCAGTCAGAAGCTCCTGCAATATTGACCGTGTGATAATTAAGCACACAATCAATAAGACTTGATTAGTTTCTAGCTTTTGAAACAGACTGAAAAAAATGGAACAGTAGATTTGCACTCTTACGCAACCTAACATTATGGCATTAAGCACAATTTTTATTATTTTTAAATTACACTGAAATTGAGACGTATTCAAGTATTAGAATGAAAGCTATTGGCCTACTAATTACTTTTCCACTTAATTATAATAAAGTAGCCCAGAACAAATGGTAGAGTTTGCACAGTAAACAAAAGCCTGGAAGGACACTATCTGCCTGACCTTTTAGGTTATTACTTTAAACATCTGTCTCTGTGTTTGTGACCTACTAAGGCTTCTAAGTTTCACATGTTTCCATATTTTGAGCCAAGTTTGAAGTTGGTAAGAACATAACAAAAGACGCAATTATTGATAGGCATAGGGCTTTCTCCTACCACAAATTATTAAGAAGAGGAAAGGCCCTTTATCTCTGTTGTAGGTACAGTTTTATTCTAATCTTGAGTCCATGACCATGGACACAGCAGTCAGTTGCTATGTACTTTGACTGACTCATCTATAAAAAAGAGGTAAAGCTAGATGATTTGTCAACTTCTTTCTTCTTTATTTTTAAACAAGCTGCAATCACCAATCTCTGACCACGGTGACCAAAATGATTACTTTATTCTGTATTGAAGAATAGTCCATGATCTATTACAAAATGGAAAAATGAATCAGTTTGGTCATCATTGTAATGCTGTGGTGATCTTCTAATCTCTTTGAGATTTTTAATGTGTGCAATTCAGTCCTACACAAAATTATTAGATGTATCTAGTTTCATCTTTTTTTTTTAGCAAATGTAAATATTCAGACTGCATTTTCTTTCTTTCTTTCTTTCTTTCTTTCTTTCTTTCTTTCTTTCTTTCTTTCTTTCTTTTTTTAATATTTTGTTTATTTATTTGACAGAGAGACAGCCAGCGAGAGAAGGAACACAAGCAGGGGGAGTGGGAGAGGAAGAGGCGGGTTCCCAGTGGAGGAGCCTGATGTGGGGCTCGATCCCATAACGCCGGGATCATGCCCTGTTAATTTCTACACTTGTCCCAATATCACTATTGATTGAACTGTGTAAATACAAAATTGATTTTGTAAAAGAATAGATTAAGCTTACTAAGTCAATATATGATGTTTTGGAACCCCAGAATGTTCTCCAAACTTAATTCTTTGATTCCTAGCTATACACTGTTGACTAAAATTTAGAGTTGGAATATAACAACAGCAAAAATAACAGGTAACTGTAAATAACTAAGAAAATAAAAAGTCAAATAGTCTCTATCTCTGTATAAGGAAGGGTCTACTTCAGTGGCTCTGGATGATAAAGTAACTCTCCTTCTAGAGTGGGTACAGGGTTTTAAGAAATCAGATCTTATAGAAGCATTGAGAAGAATAGGTTGGCAGACCTGCTGTGAGTTACTTGATGATTTCATTCTGTCTTATAATCTTCTTTTCAAGTGTATAATGCATGACCCAAAAAACCATGAAAGTGATGAGCGTAGGGGATGTGTCTTTTTCTCTCTCTCTTCCCTCTCTTTCCCCATTCTCCACCCTCCCCCCACACTTCCGTCCCCTATCCTTCACCCTTTGGCTTCTATTATAATAGGCAGCAGCGTGTGGTAAAAATTAGACCCTCTTTCCAAACATAAAGCAAAACACTGCTAAAGACATTCAAAATTGGCATTTCTCACCCTGATCCAAAGGGAACATTGGAACTACACTGTTATCCCTACACATAGACAATAAAGCTTACCCTGCACTTGCTTATACTTCCCCTATAAAGTCGCTCTATCACTGATAGTACAGGAATTGAATGTCCAGCAGTTTTTGAAATAGCAGCTAGTAGTTACTGTTTCCGCTTTGTTACCCAAAGAAATCCTGGCTTTATTTTGAGGGAATCACCTTTCCTACTCTGAGCCCAGTGTCGCTGGCAGAGTTGACAATACCCAGCAACAGTGTATACTGACCCTAGAACGTAGCTAACTGGTACATCTCCTAGGCAGATTGTTTCAGAGAGGGCTTCTGACCTACTTTGGGCCAGCTTCCCCCAAAGCCCTACTTTTTTTATTTTTAATTTAAATTCAATTAATATATAGTGTATTTCTAGTGTCAGAGGCAGACTTCAGTGATTCATCAGTCTTATATAACACCCAGTGCTCATTACATCACGTGCCCTCCTTAATGTCCATCACCCTGTTACCTCATCCCCCCATTCTTCTCCCCTCCAGCAACCCTCGGTTTGTTTCCTATGGCCTCTTATGGTTTGTCTCCCTCTCTGATTATACCTTGTTTTATTTTTCCCTTCCTTCCTCTATGATCCTCTGTTTTGTTTCTTTTCTTTTTTTAAAAGATTTTTTTAATTTATTTGACAGAGAGGCAGCGAGAGAGGGAACACAAGCAGGGGGAGTGGGAGAGGGAGAAGCAGGCTTCCCGCTGAGCAGGGAGCCTGATGCGGGGCTCTATGCGGGGCTGGATCCCAGGATCCCAGAAAGCTGGGATCATGACCTGAGCTGAAGGCAGACGCTTAATGACTGAGACACCCAGGCGTCCCTCTGTTTTGTTTCTCAAATTCCACATGTGAGTGAAATCATATGATAATTGGTTTCTCTGACTGAAAAAGCCCTACTTTTGATACTTGTGAAGACAGCATCTCTCTCTTCTGCCGTGGTTATAATTGAGTAAGATGGAACCCTAGAGCTAGATAGCGGACATCTTTTCCTGTAAGGGGAGTCAGCCTGTAACATCTGATGGATGGGGAACAGTGCAAAATAGTTCAGACATAAGTGAACTCAAAATGAAAAATAAAAATTTCTTTAAGCCACTTCAAATAGGACATCTTATATTTGAAATTTCCACTCTCATAAACATAGCATCACATAACTCTGTGTTTTGCTTACCTTCATATTTCTTCATTTGTGCATTATATTAATGGGATTGCTTTTACTTCTGTTAAAATTTGTCCAGTGTCTCTATGAACTGAGGACATACGAAGTATTTATATACATAAAACAGATCATAAAAAAAATCACTCAGATAATTCACATCGTTAAGAATACAACCAAAAGAAATCTAGTAGTTTATTTTCAGTCTATGCTAGAAACATTGTCTCTTAGAGGATTTGAGAGTTGTATGTTACCAAATTCAAATTTTAATATTCAGTTTCAAGTATTCTGTATGCAATGATTTTTGAATTTTTTTCTGTATGAAATACAGAATATACTCCAAGTAATAGTTTTGAAAAGTGAATACAAAATACATGGTAAACATTTAGTAGGCACACAGAAGTCCCATGAGGAGAATTTAATTTGATCTTTTCTCCTGTCATGAAAAATAATTTTTGATTAAAAGAAATGTAGAGTAACACCTAATTATATCAAAACTCCTAGCTATGTCGAACCTTTGTTTAACATTGACCTTGAAATAGTTTTCTTTTTTTTTCTTTTTTTTTTTTTTTAAAGATTTTATTTATTTATTTGACAGAGAGAGACAGCCAGCGAGAGAGGGAACACAAGCAGGGGGAGTGGGAGAGGAAGAAGCAGGCTCATAGCGGAGGAGCCTGATGTGGGGCTCGATCCCGGAACGCCGGGATCACGCCCTGAGCCGAAGGCAGACGCTTAACCGCTGTGCCACCCAGGCGCCCCTTGAAATAGTTTTCTGGCTCTTGCCAAGAGAAGAGCTACCCATACTTTAAATGCTGTAGCCTTCTCAACCTTGAAGGAAATGTATCCTCTGAAACCTCCATTACGGTGTTTTCCTGGGGAAGGAGCAATATTTTCTGACAGAGTAATTGAAGTTGTAGTTATATGTTGATACTGATAGCCTGAGACTTAAAAGTTAGTGCTAGACAAATTCTTATTATCTGCACTCACCAAAAATAGGTATGCCAGCAAAAAGTTAATCATATGCCTCATTTCAGGAAGATGAGGGAAACAAAAATGAGGAAGTGAAGCTCCTCATTTCAGATTTTGGAACAGAAGTTAAAGCCTTCTCATCATGTCAACAAGCTTGACTTCACAAAAAGGTGGGAAAATACTATGTGGAGAAAATGTTTCTATTTCTAAAACAAAAGATTGGGTGATAGTCATACGAGTATACAATACCATGATCCTTTTTTTCCACAGAGACCAGCGTTTCTCTGTGTGGTTCTCAGACTAGTTACACCAGAATCACCTGAGGTGTTTGTTAAAAAGACTATTTTTTTGGACTGTTTTCGAGCAGTGAAATCAGATTATCTGAGCTGGGACTGAGGGGTCTGAATTTTTCATAGGAACCTCCAGGGGATTCAATAAATGTAGAAGTTTGGAAACTGCTGGCCGAGAGCTTGGGGATGCCTGGGCCACAGTTAGCTTTCTATTGTGGTGAGAGCTACAGTCCCCCCAGTTATATGAAGATATATATATAAAGATATATATATAAAATATATAAAAGAAATCTCTTTGAGATGGCATTTTATACAGTTTACACTCACATATTTACTGATTCTACAAAACTTCCTTTGTACGCCAGACTCGGACTTGGGTACCTGAGCCGATGAAATCCATCACATCAGAATTGCCTTTCAGCCAACAGTTCTGTTCACCAGAGTCACGTGCTTTGTCTTCATAGCACTGCTGGCGTCCTTAGGGACATATTACTGCCTTCGTCCCCTAGTTCGTAAAAAGAATGTAAAACAAAAAGATTAAAAGTGAGGATTCTCAGAGGAGTGATGCATACGAGAAAAAAGATTACTACAACTACTTTAAATAATGACTTTTAATATTAACCTGACATAAATGTACCTTATTAAGTTTGCAGGAAAAAATAAATAAAATGAAGCACGTGTATGACATGTTAGAAATAGATTTTTCAAAACGGTGTCTAAAAAGCATCTTGTAATTAGGGATTTGTAAAGACCTTTTTTTTTCTCTCTTCGGGATTGGGATTTATCTACCTATCTATCCCACATATACACGTGGATATCATTCTAACTCCTCATCTCTTCCAGGAAGTTATTGTGCACGAAATTAAGAGATTGCCTCAGCAGATATTTCTTGAACACCTGCTACATTGCAGGCTATATTCTGCAAGCACTTTATATTGTAGGAACACACCAGAAATAATAAGGCCCAAGGCCGTCTAAGACCTCTAAGATTCTATTGGAGGAGGTGGGACAGTCAGCAAATAATCAGTAAATCTCTGTCAGGTAACGATAAATGCTGTGAAGAAAAATAGAGCAGAGTAGCATGTTGGATAGTGTACTCAGAGAAAAATTCTCCAATACCTTGATGTTTGAACGAGAACCTGAAAGCAGTGAAGGAGGAATCCCTGTACCTGTTTCGGAAGGCTCACTCCAGGCAGCCGCAACACGTGCGAGGACTGAGAGAGAGGCTCGTGAGCAGAACTGAGGGACGGTGGGGAGACCAGTGTGGCTAGAGGAAGGTGAGAGACGATGTCCAGAAGGAGTTGAGATCAGAAAAGTAGCAGAGGACCAGATCGTGGAAAGCCTTGTAGGTCGTTGTGAGGGCTTAGGATTTACTGTGGGTAAAGTGGGAAGCCACTGGCAGGTGTGGAGAACGATGCTCCCTGTCAGTTTATAAAGAATTGCTCTGTTTCCACGTGGAGAGCAGGCTGTAGAAAAGCAAGAGTGGAACTAGGGATATTGTTCCAAGGCTTTTAAAATCGTCTAAGCTCAAGGGACTATTGTCTTGGTCTATAGCAGCTGCAGTGGAAATAGGGGAAAATGGCTGGCTTCCGGTTATGTTTTTTAAAGACCTGATTTGCTGTTAAATAAGATGTGAGTGCAAGAGAAGGAAAAAAAATGACTCGAAAGTTTTTGATCTGAAAGGTGGGAATTGTTATTTACTGAAATGAGGACGACAGAAGAGCCTTTGAGGATGGGGCAGGGGAAGGTGGGATAAACTATTTCCTTGGGAACATGGCAAGCGTGGGGGGCCTGTTGGTCATACAAGTGGAGGTAGCAGGTAGCCTGGTGGTTATATGGGACTGCAGTTCAGTCAAGGATATAAATTTGGCGTCATCAAATACAAAGCCTACGTAAAGCCGAACAACTGACGTGACCAGCTAGGGAGCAGATTTGGACAGAGAACATACCCAAGGACGGAGCCCTCCCGCACACTGATGTTTGGAGGTGCGGGAGGCCCAAGAACCCACACTGATGTTTAGAGGTGCGGGAGATGAAATATATAAAAGAAATCTCGAAGAAGCCGAGAGTGTCACAGGAGCAAAACGAACGCAGTAAGGCGCCTAGCCGACAAGGGCACTGCTGGTACGGAAGGGGTAAAGCCTGAGCTTGCTGAGGTTCGTCGGCGTTCAGCCAGCCAGTCATGGCATTACCTCAACCTGGATTAAAAGAGGGTGATTTCACAAAACATACCTGAACAATCAAATTCAAAGACTACCCATCACTACCTTTAGGCACACAAAATGTGTTAATTCCATGTGCCAATGTGATCTAACAAAGAGAATAGCCATTGTTTATATAAAATAAATCACTGAAAACCCAAATATCAGGACAGTAGCTGATCTGTGATGCAATTTATGATAGCTTTTAGTTATAATTTGTGGGGCAGACAGAACATAAATAGTGGTATATTGGTTAATATTAAACAGATGTTTGTTTTCCTGTTTTGAAGAATCCGTACTCTGGTTTTCTATCTCATTATCTGGCCTTCTCAGTTTTGTATACCGTTATAGGAAGGTAAATAAGGTTATTACTGTTTTTCCATTCCGGGTAGGAATGCTTTCTGTGCAAGTTGTTATATAGATAAAAGAAGGTGAAATGAAGTAAATATTAAAACTTTAAAATATGGGTTATTTAAAGGATAAAGTAAATCTGTAAGTTCTTAATCAATGTTTTGGAATTTGTATGGTATTTTGACAGAGGATGGTGAATTCTATTGATAACCAGCTTATATGCGTCACTGTCCTCTATTAGACTCTGACCGATCTATAGGGGTAGTAAGTAGGTTCAGTTCTAGTCCAATACATAATATTGCCATTCTAAGGAGGGTAAATTTAGGTAAGGAAATCTCTGGATAGAGATGTCATGTTCCCCTGAGTTTTCTCCTCATAAACACAGAACACCAGTGATTTTCAAATTTTTCATTTAGCCAATAGAAAAATGTGCTTGTATGCCTTCATAAAATTTCCACATTTATAAAATTTCATTTAGGATGGTCAGGCTTTTGTGCTTTCTACAGAGCAATAAGAATTCTCCCTAAGAATACCAACATTAGAATTCTTAATTCTCTCTTTGCTAGAGATGGCATTTCTGCAAACCCGTGCCTCTGAGGGTTGCCCAACACCACTCATTTCCAAAACACATGGAAATGACTTCTAGATTAACATCTTAATTGAGCCTTGGGAAAACAGCATAATTAATGAGCTCTTTAATTATGTAGACTTTATTTTTTTTTTTTAAAGATTTTATTTATTTATTCGACAGAGATAGAGACAACCAGTGAGAGAGGGAACACAAGCAGGAGGAGTGGGAGAGGAAGAAGCAGGCTCATAGCAGAGGAGCCTGATGTGGGGCTCGATCCCATAACGCCGGGATCACGCCCTGAGCCAAAGGCAGACGCTTAACTGCTGTGCCACCCAGGCGCCCCTAATTATGTACACTTTTAAAAAAAAACATCCATTTGTTCTTGGTCCCAACTTATAGTAAATACTCAATAAATTAATTGGATCACATGGGATTTCATGCGGACGGAGTGAGAATGTGATAGTTCAGAATGCTTCCTGAAAATCAGAACTAGGGAATGTGCAGTGATGTCATTAGAGTCGTGTAAAACACGCAATGTTTTTATAATAGTAATTACTCATATACTTCTGTGTTATTGGGCATTTTTTATTTTTTTTGGAATAAATACATTTTACCATGCCACAGTAAAGTAGATAGATCTTTTTTATAGGAAATACATGCTATCATTTCTCTTTTTATTTGATTAATTACCCTTTTTTCTGTATCACTCTTCAAGATTTCCATTCAAACCTGAATCAGCAATTTTAGCATAAAGAATATAAAATTATAATGTAATATTAAGACCATTTACCTGCACATAACTGGGTCATAACTTTTAATATGGATTTTGGTAGAGTAATTTTCCCATTACATTTCCATCTAAGAATCTTGTCTTACCAAGTGGAATTTTTCCATTCTGTAGGGTAGGTGATGAAAGCAGTGAAATCAGTGACCTTAGCATTTAAGAAACTGGGACTGCATTCCCTGTAATAGCAAACTATTTTTTGTAATTGTTGGATATAGTTCATATTATTTCGCCTAGAGAGTAAATTCTAAGTGGATAGCCCACAATTGGCTTTGCTTTTAAAGTCATACGTGTCACTTGATAAATTCACATGTCTTCCTTCCCCAAATACCTCCTACAAACTTAGGAACAGTGATTTAAGGAAATACCTCGCCCTATATACTATCCACTTTCCAGATATAAATTAATATTGCCAAGGGAGGAGGGAGAATATATTCGGTGTAACCAGGGATAAAAGAGGTGGCGGTATGTCCTTGGCCCCAGGCTGGAGCAGAGTCGCCATAAGCCTCCGCCCATGAAGTGAAAACACGTTTGGGGAGGACCTGCCCTCAGCAGCTTGTGGTGTGTCCTTCCTTGGTAGAAGGTTCCTCAGTCCCTAACTGTGCTCTGGAAGAGAGGAAACACATTCCTAAGCCATTTCTGGTTCTCTCTTTCTCTTCCACACTCATGTATATTTTCTTTTATTCTGTTTGATTCACTTTGAAGGATGAAGGCACTAAAATATGCGAAGATATCGAAAGATGTAGATTCTACTAAATAATTACAGTGACTGCGGAGCATCAGGGTCAGTTTTTCCTTTTCACCTTAAATGATGACAGTGTAAGGAGGAGCAGGTGCAAACCTGGAGCAATAAATATTTAAGGAAAAATAAAACTCATTTGAGCTTTAAGCAATTCTTTTCAAACCTTCCTTTTCAGCCTCCGAAATCTTTATAGATGTGAACTCCTTGTGGAAAGTCAGTACGTGTCACCCAGCGGGGCACGTGGGGCAGCCCCGCCCCCAACAGTCCTCTTCCCTGATCAGTCTGTTTTGGATGTCTACAGGAGCCAAGGACCCTGCTACACATTTTAAAGAGCAGTGGCTTACAGTGTTAAATTTTTAATAAATACCAGTTTTGACCATGACGATGGTGATTAAATCTTTATAACACAGTATTTTGTTTAGTGCAATTTGACAAGTGTTATTGACTGCTCACTATGTGTTCGGCATGGTGCTGTGGCCATTAGAATATTCGTTTAATTTTACCATATTTTTAGAGAAGTGTCACATTTTATGGAATTTCCCTGCTATAAAAGCTTTTAATTATACTTCTGGGTTTACTTCTCGTGAATAGCGAGCTCTTTGTTCTGTTATTTTTCTTGTAATTTTTGTGTGGGCTTGTAAATCAGATTACAATTGTCTTAGCTCAGGCTGTTGTAGCAAATTACCAGACGCTGGGTGGCTTAAGCAACACGTATTTATTTCACAGTTCTGGAAGCTAGAAGTCTGAGATCAGGCGGCCAGCAGAGTTGGCTTCTCGGTGAGTGCCCTCTTCCCAGTTTACAGATGGTTATCTTAATGGCCGTGTCCTCAGATGGTGGAAAGAGAACTAGCTAGCTCTCTGGCCTTTTCCTTACGAGGGCACTAATCCCATTCAAGAAGGTTCCACCCTCAAGACCTAATTACCTCCCAAAGGCCCTGCCTCAAAATGAATACCGTCACTTTGGGATTAGGGTTTTAACATAGGAATTGTGGGAGGACCACACATTCAGTCCAGTACAGTAATATTTGATGTACTTTGAATAATTTGAATGATGAAATGGATGCAGACAGAAGAGGAGGTATACACAACATGGATGTGTGCAGAAATTCCCCAAGTTTACTTAAATATGGAAACGTAATCTATTCCATGGCCTGTGAATCAGTGGTGTGAACTCTGGCATTAGAAGATCAGAGTTCAGGGGTGTCTGGGTGGCACAGTGGTTAAGTGTCTGCCTTCGGCTCAGGGCGTGATCCCGGCGTTGTGGGATCGAGCCCCACATCAGGCTCCTCTGCTATGAGTCTGCTTCTTCCTCTCCCACTCCCCCTGCTTGTGTTCCCTCTCTCACTGGCTGTCTCTATCTCTGTCAAATAAATAAATAAAATCTTAAAAAAAAAAAAAGATAAGAGTTCAAGTCTCAGCTATAAGATGTTCTTACAGTCCCTAAGCCCACCCCTTTCCTAGTCTTCACAACTCAGTAGGTAAACCCAGCTACCCAGGTGCTCAGGCCCCTATTTCTAGCAGCATCCTTAATTACTCTTTCTTGCACCTCCCTCCCTGTGCCATCCGTCCCCATTCCTGTTGACGCTACGTCTGAAGCGTATCTTCATTGCTCATCTTCCTGGCTGCCATTGTCACCCAAGACTTGAGCACATTTCTCTGAGCCGGGTGCAGTGGTGTCTCAATTGCTTTTTGCATTTGTACCCTTGCTCTTGTACAGTCTGTTCTCTATAATGCAGTGATTTCTAAAAATCACTGTATCGTGTCTGCTCCATAGCATCCTTCTCAACCTTTATAATTTAAATGGAATCTAAGCCCTTCCCCAGAATTTTTAAGCCCTACATGAATGACTAGTCTTTTCTACTGCTCTGTCTTCTTCCCATCCCTTCCTTCCCTTTGCCCACTCCAGCCACTCTGGCCTTCCTTCTCTTCCCTAAAAGTGCCTTGTCAGTCCTGCCTCACGGCCTTTTCATTTGCTCATTTCTCCCTCTGAAATGCAATTTCTCCTGATCTCTGCAGGTATTACTTTGGCTAGTCAATCACCTACCAGTTAAAAAGCCACTTTCTCAAAGAAATCTCACTCTTTGGTCAATTAGGTTAATTGCATATGTGGACTCTCTGTATAGTACTTGTGCTAGGACTTTGTTAAATTAACCTTAAGTAGAGCCCCAGGGTGCTGGCTGGGGAGCCACAGTTCAACAGAAGACCACAAGAGAAATGGAGATAAAGAGGTTTGTTACTCACAGGTCCTGGAGGAAATACACCGCCACACACCTCCAGAGACCACGCAGGGAGGTGGAGGCAGAGAGAGAGGCAGGACCTGGGGCACATGCCTTTATTAGGGTCCTAGGTACAATGTTTTAGGAGTCCTGGGCCAAGACCAGATTGGTCAATTCAAACCAAAAGGAGCAGGGTTTTGGTAAGTTCTGTGAGTGTGTTATGTAGGGGCCCACAGGTGGAAGACCCTGGGAGGCAGGAGAGACTTTTATCACAAGGGCCATTGGGGAAGTCCTATGAGAAATTTACATTGACCTGTGACTGTGCGCTGTTACCTGGGGCATGTGCTGGCGTGAGGGGCGTAGTCTGGGTTTAAAGGTTCTGCAGGCCATACAAAATGGGACGCCGAGCAACAGCAAAGTGGAGCAGCTTAGCTAAACCCTCTATGACCTGTCTTTGATATTTCATTTCTTGGCTTGCAGATTTGCTAATTTATATTGTTCGTCTTCCCCTACTAAAAAATAAGCACCACAAAAGGAAGTCCTGCATCTTAATCGCTGCAAGGTCTCTAGCCTTCTCAAAGAGGACATGGTAGTCTCTCAATTATTATTTACTAGGAAAAGGAAGAAACTCCTCACAAACAAAAAGGCCAACATAATATATTTATACTTCCAGGGATCTTATTGGTATATATGATGTCCATATAGAGTTGAGCAAAACCTGGCCAATATTAGGAGGTCAGAAAATGTCAGCATTGTCACTGTGTCAGTATCAAGTGGTTCAAGAGGGCTAGGGCTGGTTGGCCACGGATGGGAACCAGTTTTCTCTAGATTAGTTCTTTCTAAAATGACCAGAGCTTTGCTCACTGTTCCTAATGTCAATACTTTGAAGGCTATGGGGTTAGTGGGTGGATGTGGCCATAATTTACCAAAGAAATATAAAACTGAGACCTTGTTCGTAAGAAGCTGAAATCGATTAGGGTAAATAAGGCTGGTATCCACAAGTAAGTAAATGCTAGGAGACCAAGGAACAGCTCTGTCTTATACTAATATCCTTTATGATAAAGAAGATATGCTTATAAGAAAAAAACATACATAATATAGTTTAGGAAACTCTTAAAAATATATAAAAAGAGTTAATTTGATGTCATTAAGCTTCAAAAGTAGTAAAACTTAGCTATGTCTGTGTAAATGTCAAGTGATCAGCCATCTTAGTAAAGCAAGGCAGTGGCAAATTTCATGTTCATTAATTATAAAGTATTATTAAAAATGTCTTATGGGGGCGCCTGGGTGGCTCACTTGGTTAAGCATCTGACTCTTGATCTAGGCTCAGGTCGTGATCTCGGGGGCATGAAACTGAGCCCTGTGTCAGGCTCTGTGCTGGCCATGCAGCCTGCTTAAGAGTCTCGCTCCCTCTCCCTCTGCTTGCATGCTTGCTCTCTCTCTCTCTCTCAAAAAAACAAAACAAAACAAAACACCTCATTCTGAACATTTTGTTCCTCGTGTTTGGTAACCCAAATGCTGGGGAGGGAATGTCTATTGGATCCAAAGTCCAGATCCATTTAAGTTTCTTCTCTCTCTCTTAGGGCTTTGTAATGAGAGAGCCCATTAGCGCTAGGTGGGCAAAGCGGCAGGTGAACCTCTAATATCACCCCCCTCTATGCCACCTCTGCCCTTGACGTTCACACAAAGTAACACATTACCTNGACATTCCTGCTTAGTCTTTAGTTCTCAGCAATATTCCTGACCTTTGTCTCCCCTCACGAGTATCACCTCCAGGATGCCTGAGCTTAGGGCTCCCTCCACATTTCCGTAATGGCGTCCTATATCACTGCCTCATCCCCAAGGCTCACGGATTCCAAACTCTTTATCTGCTGTGTAAACTTAAGCCCTTTCAGGAATGTCATTTCAGTTCAGTACTCTTCTTATTTATAGGGTGCCTAATACATACCAAAAATTCTCCTGAGGGAGGGTTCAGTTGAAAACACCACATAATACAGCATTTCTTCTTTGGAAGAGTTTACAGTCCAGTGGAGGCCGATAGACACATAAACACATGGTTTCAATTTAAAGTGAAAGGGATAATAGAGCAGTTGTTATTAATTTCATCTACACTTTGGAATCCCTAGAGAGCTTTTCAAAATAGCAATATCCAGGCTTCATACTGACCAATTAAATAAAAATCTTTAGTGCTTTTCAAAGCCCCTCAGGGGATTCCAGTGTGCAGCTCAGACTGAGAAGTATACCCAGATGCTAGTAGGAATATGGGAAAAATATGGGAGGCATTTTTTTTTTTTAAGGTTATGTTGGTGCTAAGTCTCGTGGAATGGGTGAGGGTTGTCTGGGACAGGGAAGGTGAAATGCTGGCATGGACGCTCGGAGGAGAGAAAATGGCATGAAAAACTGTTACGGACCCACTGGCTTACTTGAATAATCTTGGTATTTGTGTGAATGAACTTCATAAACCTCTTTCATTCTGGCTGTTGTTAGTATTTCTGTAGCCTGGGTTCCAGGGTACACGACATATTTATTGCACAGGTTTGGGGGGGAAAAAAACCCCACAAATATTACTGAAAACATAAGAATCCAAACTACAAAACCTGAAAATCTTCACTGCATTGCTTTAAGAAAGTTTTACTCTATTGACATACATATAATTTAGAGGCTTCACAAAATAGGTATTGTTATCTTTAAATCCAATTTACAAAATGAATAATCTTGTCCAAGTTTTTATTGTGAGCTTATCTGTAAAATATAATAATTTTTACTATGAACATAATTTTTCCATTGATACATATGGTTGGGTAGCTGATACCCAAACCAGGCCGTTTTATTGGCGTGAACAAAAAAAGCAAGTAATTACAGAGCTGAATTTCCATCTCCCTTGTAAATGCAGCCTGAATTCCTACAAAATAGAAGGTTTTTCTCTGACTTTTCTTTTTTTCTTCTTACCGTTCTCTGTAGTATAAATTGACCCAAATGGGTACTTTTCATGAATGGAGCTCTCTGTATGAGATATACTTACAATTGTATTTATTTTACATATAAACTTATTGTTTTATATATAATGATCATATTCTTCCAAAGTTTTAAATGCCACAATGAGTCCTTTATGACAAATAACCATATTTTGAAACTATAAAAAGTATATTTTAATCACAAATCTCTTACATATGCACTTTGTGCACGCACACAAAACAGATTCCGGCTTTGTTACTGAGGCCTTAGAATATGTATTTCATAACTGGAATGATGTATCCTACCAAAAACTATAATTTTTTGTTGGAAATTAAGCAGGAGTCTGGGTTGTTTGAATTTGAAATACAACCACTAGATGGTGCTCTGTATCACGAATAGCAGAGAAATGTCTGACTCCAAAGTACAAATCTTGAACCTAGTGTTACCAAGGCAACCTGCATAGCTTGATCTGGTAGAGTTTCCTTGTGTTCCTTTTCTCCTCTCCTCTCCTCTCCTCTCCTCTCCTCTCCTCTCCTCTCCTCTCCTCTCTTCTTTTTGACCCCCTCTCTCCCTCCTCTATCCAAAGAACTGGTTTTCCTGTTTTCTGCTCGTGGATTTGTATTATGTCTATTACGGAAGAAAAAAAGCCATCATATACCATTTTGGAGTAACCACCATGTGCTAGTTAATTTGAAGGTAATACAATGGAAGTTTGGGCATGGTCTGAAGTAGCTTACGAACTCATTTAGGATATAAGTCATAAAGGGAAAACATTACAGAAGCATAAAATATCCTGTTTAGTACTACATATAAGCTATTCTTTGTAAGTACGGTTTGTTCAAGAAAGCACCATATCATGAGTCAGCAGATAACCCCATGAGTCTCTAAAAAATGGGTTACATGGGACACTTTATTTAATCATCCTAGTGTTGATTTTCTCAGATGTTTGGGTTAATCTTGAACGATCCCTATGACTCCATCCAATATGATATAGTTCTCATCTCTAGAATTACAGGGATTGCATGGAAGGTTACGTTAGGCCACAGTCCCCAGAGAAACTTTGTGAATGAATAGAAAGTTATAGTGCATATTTGAAAAGGCGAAGTCTGCAGAAGGGAACTAGAGAGGAATCTGCGAACGCCCAGACTTGTGCGCACCTGACGCGTGTTTGCTCACCCGAGCGGTTTCAGGGGCTCACATAGGAATCGCACTGTGTACACGTGGAGATTTATGCTCTCCCAAGTGCCTGCAGACGAAGCACGGCCTTAAGGTTCACAGCAATACAATAAAAACATAAAGGTTTAGATTGGCTTTCCACCAAAGTCCTTTAAAATTGTGGTGTCTGCTAAACTAAACTGGTAAAAGTATAAATACGGTCTATATCTGTGTGAGAAAAATGGTAGAACTCATTTTTATCAACGCGGTTTCTGAAGATGTCCTGCATCAGAATGACTTGTGTAGTTTGTTGAAACTGTATCTCCTTATAGTGAAACCTACTAAATTAGAATCTCTTGGTGAGTTCTGAGAACTTTCTTTTTCGACAAGGTCCTTAGAAAATTCTGAGGAGCATCGTAAGTTGAGAACACCTGCTATTACCTAAAAAAAGGGCATTACTAATTTGAATAAACAAAGTATAACAGATGGAAGGCATGTCTGAAAACAGGATATTCTGTCTGTTTCTCAAGAGGAGGTAAAACCTTGAAAAGACCATCCACTGAGACAATAAGACAAAGGACTCATGGCTCATTTGTTCCTATATGTCATTAAGTTTCAGAAAAGTAGCATTTGATTAAATTTCCATCCTCTCTTATGTGGCCCGAATCAATATTGTATCTGTTTAGGGTACTATGTAATAGATATTTAAATGACTTAATAAAGGAGGAGAAATGTACTGGGTAGAATTTATGACAAATAAAAAAGAAGGGAACCACACGGGAAGCCATTAGAATAGCTCACTTGTTTAAACTCAACCATCACATTCTCAGATATTAACTTCCTGGACCAATCTATCTTAATTATTTCTCTCCTATATCTGTTACTTTGTTAGAGCACTTACCACATTATAAGTTTATTACATTCTATGTGTTTACTTATTTATTGTCTATCTCTACACATTAGTTTTCGGCTTCTGGTAGAAAGTCAGTTTCTTTTTTTCTTAACATTGTATCAGCAGTGCATACTGAGTGGCATTCATTTGTTAATAAAGGAAAAAAATAGGCAATTTAACTGGTTTATAAATAAATCACATTTTATTAAAAGAATATGAAAGACTCAAAATATTTGTTATCTGTCTACTGTTGATGCAAAATTTTTCACTTCTTGAACTTCCTTACACACCTGTTGGGCTGCAAAAGTCTACCTGTTGCAACTGGTAACACCATAATGTGCATTTGAGGGTTGTCTTTTTAATGATATCTAATGGGCAGAATATTAGATTGCATGTGTAAGGCATTGGGAAAGGAAGAAGTAAAGAGTGTGGGACTAATCAGAATAGGAGGCACATCCCTGAGCGCACGGAATGGGGCTGCAACTCTTGATCTCGGGGTCATGAGTTGATCCCCACGTCGGGCATAGAGCTCTCTCTCCCTCTCTCTCTCTCTCACACACACGCAAACAATGGAAATCACTCTGTCAAAATACCACAAAAGAAAAATCATATGACTGACTCAGTAGAATAAAAAAATCATTTCATCAAAAATAACATCCATTCCTGACAAATTTGTCAGCAAATGAGAAATAAAAGGAAACCTTTCTATTTTGATATAGAACATCTGCAAAAATCCTAGAACTACCATCTCACTTATTAGTAAAAAACTGAATGCTTTCTCCCTAAGATCAGGAAAGAGACAAAGATATCTGATTGCACTATTTACTTTAAACAGTATATTTAAATTTTTGTCCAGTGCAATAAGGCAAAAAAAAAATCATTTAGTTTGGACAGAGTTTTTTTCCTCTTCCATATATTCATCTATATACAAAAGCAATTTAAAAACAAAGCAAAACCCCCAAAATAACCCTAAAAGTGTCCAGTAAGTTCATTAGCAAGTTTTCAGTTTCAGTATACAAAAATCAAATGTATTTCTGTATGATAGCAAGGAATAAAGAGAAATTGAAATAAAATATATTTAAAATAGCATCAGAAAATAAAAGATAAATCTACAAAAAAATGACAAACCAACTGTATCCTGAATACTATAAAACATTGCTGAAAGAATAAAGATCTTAATTGATGGAATGATATACGCTTTTCATAGGTCAGAGGACTTGTAGCAAACCCCTGGTGATCTGGTTTACAGCAATACTACTACAGGTAACCATACTGCGTTGTAAACTTCATTTTTAAATGAACTTTTATTTTAGAACAGTTTTAGAATGATATAAAAATTGAGAAGATAATACCAGGTTCTGATACACCCTATACTCAGACTTCCTTCTGTTAACACGTTTTATTAATATATATGTCAGACCTCATGAACCAATACTGATAAATTATTATTAACTGAAATCCGTACATTATTCAGGTTTCCTTAGTTTTTACCTAATAACAGTTTTAAATGAGAATTCCATCCAGGATGTCACATTACCTTTAGTAGTTATGTTTCCTTAGTCTCCTCCAGACTGTTAGTTTTTAGACTGTCCTTGTTTTTGCTGACATTGGCAGTTTTTTTTTTTTTTAAGATTTTATTTATTTATTTAACACAGATAGAGACAGCCAGCGAGAGAGGGAACACAGCAGGGGGAGTGGGAGAGGAAGAAGCAGGCTCATAGCGGAGGAGCCTGATGTGGGGCTCGATCCCGTAACGCCGGGATCACGCCCTGAGCCGAAGGCAGACGCTCAACCGCCGTGCCACCCAGGCGCCCCTAACATTGGCAGTTTTGAGGAGCCCTGGCCAGATACCGTAGAGTGCCTTCATTTGGGAGTTGTTGATGTTTTTATAATTAGACTGAGGTTATCGGTTTTTATGAGAAAGATGACAGAAGTAAAGTGCCATTTTCAACCATATCCTAAGAAGAAACCATACTAATAACATGCCGTATCACTGTTGCTGTTAAAATTCATTAACTGAGATAATGTGTATCATGTTTCTCCGATGTAAATTTACCCGGTTTCTTCCTCTTCATTTTCATTTCCGTAATCTTTGAAAGAAAGTCACTGTGTGCAGACCCACTTAAGGAATAAGGAATATGTTCCATCTCCTTCAAGGGTGAGGATCTGCACAAATTATTTGGAATTCTATGCAAAAGTTTATTCTCCGCACTTACTTGTTTATTCAGTCATTTATTTTGGTTTTGACTCAGGGATATATATTCTATATATTGGGTCATAATCTAATACTACTTTATTAATTGTGCTGCTCAAATTGTTTTGGCTTTGGCTACTGGGCGCTCTTTCATTGGCTCCTGCCTCCTTTGGCGCACCCCCATTATGCAGTGTTTGCTTTTTCTTTTTTTTCTCCTTTTTTCTTTTTTGGCACTTCCATATTTTATGCTACTACAAGGTGTTCACGCGTTATCTTACATATTCCCTGTCTCAGTCTTAGACTGACCCATTTCTCCAAATAACCGTGGTTTCTTTATTGGAAAATAGTATTCAAAACCAATATATGAGCATTAGGTCTGCTCATTGCTTCTACACCTTTCAGCTCGCAGAGCAAAGAAATATGTGCGTATATTACCTGTGATGCATTTTTACATGGATTCATTTGTATCCACATTAATTTAAGTACGAGTTCGTACTGATGTTTCTAACGGCACCAGTACTATGCAGACCATTCTTTCCTTTTTCCCTTGTCCGTAACCTCCCAATACAGTGGGAACCTGGCTCCCGCCATCCTCTAAATTAATCTTCATTTCATATACCATATACCTGTATACTACTTTCAGAATTTGTTAAACCATAATGCAGGGGAAACGACATCACAAACTGCAGGACATTGCTTTTATACAGTTCATTTGTCTTTGGTCTTGCAGTCACCAATTCTTTCTCAAGTTTCTTAGGTCAGAACCTTTCCCCCATCCCTTCAGTGAGGCTATTTCCTAGAATTGGAATGTTATTAGATTGTATTGTTACTGTCTGAATTTCATCCCGAGATTCTCCAACCTCCTGAATGATTTTTAACATTTACAGAATTAAGGTTCTCTCTCTCTCTTTTTTTTTTTTTTTTTGCAGTAAAGTTCCACGGGTTTTCACAAATACATAGTGTCATGTAGCCATCATTAGAGCAGCATACAGGATAGTTCTGCCGCTCCAAAGAGTCCCCTTTCATCTGCTCAACCTCCCCCCTCTCAAAACCCCTGCTAAAAACTATTTATTATCATTATAGTTTCAGCTTTTCCAGGATATCATACAAACGGAATTTTACAACATCGAGCCTCTAAGGTCTTTCACTTAGCAATATGCATTTAAGATTTATCTATGTTTACGTATAGCTTGATAGTTCAATAACATTAATATTAGATAATACTTCATTGTTTCTTTTCTCATTCACCCTATTGAAGGACACCTTGGTTGTTTCCAATTTTTGGTGATTATGAATACAATGCATATTTTTATGTAGACTTAAATTTTCAAGAAGTTGGATAAATATCTGAGAGCACAATTGTTGGATTATATATTAGGGTTATGTTTATTTTGTCAGAAACTGCCAAACTGTCTTCCAGAGTGGCCATGCCAATTTGTATTCCAACTAGCAAAGAATGAGAATTCCCATTGCCCCATTGTTATTTTTTTGGATTTTAGTCACACAGGTGGGTAATGGTATTCATAATGTCTTTAACTTGAAATTTCCTAACGAAAAAGAACGGTGAACACCTTTTCATATACTTATTCCATATACTTATTTGCCATCTATGTATCTTTTTTTGATGAAGGGTCTTTTCCGTTCTTATGCCCGTTTTTTAGTTAGGTTTTTTGTTGTTGTTATTGTTGAGTTTCAAGAGTTCTTTGCATATTTTGGATACAAATCATTAATATGTGACTTGCATATATTTTTCTCCCTGCCTATGGCTCATCTTTTCATTCTCTTAACAGTGTCTTTTGTGTTACAATCTCTTTTAAAGTCCAACTTGTCAATTTTTTCTTCTGTGGATCAAGATCCAGTTAGGAGTCAGGCTGTATTTAATGTTCACTTGAGTTAAAGATACTCTATGAAGTATCTATAGATATGGAATGTCCTTGTTTTGGCCCCCCCTCTTGTCTTTGAGACTTTGCTGTGTACTGTTACTCGCAAAGAGTGCCTGTCTTGCAACTCTTTAATTTGTAACACACTGTTATTATACTGGAGGCGTGTTGGCACAGCGGTAGGATGTGGGTGAGTCTGAACCTTCTCCAGAACTCTGATTTTGTGTGCCCGTGTGCTGCACCTGTAGCCTTCCCAAGTGTTTCTGTTACTCCCCCAGTGATCCGTAACTTTTTTCTCCTGGCTATGTTCCAAATGTATTGTTTCTTTTCGTTTTCATTTTTTACACTCTTAAGTAAGACAGGAAGTCTGTAGGGGTCTGGAATGTGGAAGAATTACCATCCTATACCTGGGATAGGTTTCAGAACTGTGTTCAATGAAGTCCTTTTGTTATGGACAAGTCTGCTTTGTTTCCTAGTAGTAAAGTGTCCTCTACCCCTGCCTGGGTCAAGAAGAGATATTTCTTGAACCCTTACTATGAAACCACAGTGAGGTCCTAAAAGGAAAGCCCAGGTTAAGTGTGAACACATCCTCTCACCCCCAATAAGAATACAGCCCCTTAGAAATGTTTCCCTCTCATTGAGCTTCTGGTAACTTGCCCAAAAATATCATCTAAATATCCCTCCCTGTTTATGGCTTGAGTGGCTTCTGCTGAGCAGATCTTGGCTGGAGATGCGTCTTTCTGGCTGTGCGTGTCTCTCTGGATGGGGCGGCATTATGCTCTGTGATCTCAGTTTTCTGATGGACCCACAAAATCATTGGTTTTCAGGTTCTGCAGCTTCCTCTTGATTTAAGGATGGCAGCAATAATTCCAAACTCTTTACAGTTGGAGCTGAAACCAGCACTTCTCTTTTTATTCCTTTTCCAAAAAACATTTTTAAGAACCTATTTTGTGCATGTCACAAGCACTGAGGAGGCAAAGGCAAACAACTATATCTTTATGGACCCCCGAGCATAAGAAAAGACATTAAATTAATACTTACACACATATCTAATCAATCTTTGTATTTATAATAATAGTAACAAAAGATAAATGTGACGAAGGGAAAACAAGGGTTGCTATGAGAGTGCATATTAAGGTAACCTACACAACAGGTTTGCTAGAATATCAAGAAATTCAATAAAATTAAATTACCATAATTATAAGATACCTACATGTATCTACAGAGGTTTTTTAGCAACAGTTGGGTGAGAGAAGAGACAACTTAATTTTTGCATGTATTCAAGCTAATTTTTTTAATGAGTACCAGGCTCATTGAATCCTCATTTTTTGGAATATGAAATAGTAAAGGAGAAAAATGTTAAATGCTCAGTGAAAAACATCTAATTTACTATAAAGAGTATATCAGCCTAATTCCTTTTAAGGAATCAAAATGAACATTTTTGGGTTGAGAACTAACGGGGATCAAGTAAAATGTGAGTTTCTAGTTGAACATCAGATTTCCTTAAGGACAAAGCAGTTTTATGTAAACAGTTTTTAGCAGTAGCTTTTTAAAAGCCTGTTATGCATTAGAAAAGTAAATTGCATTATTCTAAAATGTTAAGCATTTCCCAGAACAACTGAGCACAAAACCATTTATCAACAATTTCATCTACAATTATTCATAAAAATAGATTTTAATACATGGCAGGATTCTTGGGTAGGTCTAGATATAGAGTGTGCTATTTAAAGATTAAACTGGAATTTTTAAAGCAGCACTTGGTCCTTGACTATTTAGTTACTGATAATGGAGCCAGCATTTCTTCACCAGCTTTAGCGGCATTTTCCCCGTCCTCACCGTATGCCTAGCCTCAGGGTGGTCATTGTGGTGTATGTCAGAAAATATGGTTATGGTTATGGTTCCTATGTTCTAATAAAACATGGTATTGGGAGAAAATATGCACAATTCAGGAAATTCAGTAATAAATACTTAAATGTTGTTTGAGATCATAGGTTCAAAAAGAGTTTAGAGAATGAATAACGGAGGGAGGCTTCATGACTAGAATTGTCAGTAGGGTTTGGTTGACATGCGCCCATTTGAGTTGAAATGTGCCTGGATCACCTGAAGAGAAGAAAGTGAAGCGGGAGAGCAAGGTTCTTGTCTCCTGGAGCCGAAGAATAAATCTCACGGATAAAGAGAGCGAGTAAAGTGATAGAGTTTTATTAAGTGAGGATACAGAAAAAGCTCTCAGCAGTGAGAGGGGTCTCAACAGGGTTGCCAATGTGGGTCTCCACTGACGGTCTTTTATTTAGAGCTGACCAGGGAGCCTGTGGCCTTAACATTCTTGTGACGTCTTGGTTTGAGTAAGGACTGGTGATAACATCTTTAATGGCTTACTTGTGTTTGGGTCTGGTTATTCTTGTTGGTCACAGGTGACTATCATAAAAAAAAAAGACCTCACCCCTAACCCTGGACACCTAGGGCAGGGTGGTCTGGTGTGTTCTCTTATCTCTGGTTTCCTTACACCTCTGCATTTTTGGGATTTCTGTGAGACTGACTGCACGTGGTCCCTTACCTATTTCTCCCTACGTAGCCCCCACTTGTCCTGCTCAAAAGGCTATTATTCACGGCAAAGATCCAGTCTGTATGGAGGTTGAGATATGATAAATGCTCTCTGAAACCATTAGGCTGGGACCTTGGAGGGCCTCAATCATCTGCATCGTGGGACAGGGAATCACTCCAAGGCTTTATTTTGCTTCACAGGCTGGAACCTACCCAGAGGAGACATGTGTAGACTCATTGACCACTTTTATTCTAGCAGAGAAGTCCAATCCAAAACATGGCCAAAAATAATGACCTGGCTGGTTGATGGCATTTGCTTGGGTGATTTCGTTTCTTACGTTCAAGTAAGATAGGACATTTCAATAAATATAATTTTGTAATCCCAGAGGCACCGAATCTTTATCTCATCTTAAATTAGATCAAATGGTCCCACTTTTTACTTTTTCAGGGGCCCTAAAAAATGGAGAATCAAAACATGTCATTGTGCATTTTAGTGCGGGAATTACACGAAAGGGCACTGGTTCTCATAAACCCCATAGGCAAATTGTTGGTAAATAATTTGTAAAATGTTTAGTCCATGCTAGTCTTCATGAGAGAATTCTGGTATTCTGGTGGATTATGTGAAGAGACTTTTTTATTTCCTCCAGAGTGCTGCAGACGTTTGTGAACCGTAGGCATTTAAGCACTCTCTACGTTAACCACAAAGGAACAAGCATACCTACAGAAATGCAATTTAGTTTTGAAAACTAACACAAATATCCAGCTCAAACTCCCCGTTTGAGTCCTTTCCCGGTTTGTGGTACAAAGTCTCTGCGTACAGAATGAAACAGAAAGCCATGCTGAGAGCAGGACCAGAAGATCAAGCCGCCAACAGAAAAAGATACGTGAGTGCTTCATGGAGGAGAGGATTAAAACCCCAGCTTTCTCATGGGTGACGAGAGTGCAGATTGCTGCGTCACCCACTGCTCGGTGTTGTTCAGAGGCTGATAATGAGGCAGAATAGAGCCAACATAACAAAGCCTTTTCTCCAAGTTGCTCACAAAACCAGCCGGGCCTAGAGAGCACCGTGAGCGGCAACGGCGCTGGGCCACTTGGGGCTTGTTTCCTTTTGTTGGTTTTCTTTAAATCTCAGCTGTCAGCTAAGCAGACCTTTGACCCTGCAAGCAGTCCATTGAGCAGGCAGGACTCAGGATGGAGTGACGGGTTTGTATTCCTTAATCTTAGCCATAATTTGCGCGTCCTCACCAGAGGTGACATAAAAATACCACATAACTCTTCTAGAGGCTGTGTGTTAATTAGCAGAATTGACATTACACATTAATCATATTTTCCTGGTATCGCTTGGCTCCTACAAAATTGAGTCTAGGATTCTTTTTAAAAACTATAATTCACATGTAAGGTTCATATAATTGATAGGATACTTTGCAGGTATTCAAATGAAGCAGCTCTCTTTATACTGGAATGTAGTAATACTTTCTGAGATATGCTAAGTAAGCAAAGACACAGAACAGACCTCATGGTGATGCAGGTAGGCCAGGTCCAAGGACCCAGAGGGGAACCCCACAGGAGCAGCCAATAGGGTTTTTGACTTCACGCAGGCTGGAAATCAAACGTGAGCTAGCAGGCGTGAAAGCAGAGTTTATTGAAGATACAGATGGAGTGTTCAGGAGACTTGGAAAGGAACATGAGTCTTGTCTTTGTTTTGGGTCTCCGGGGGTTTTAATTGAGGACGATGGTCTGATATATATGGAACCAGTCAGAACAAATACGAGGGCCCAGGTGTTTCCTTGGAGCCAGAGAGCCTCGGTCTAGAATATATCTGTGACAGCTTCCTCAGGTCATTCTCAATTGGTCCTTCCTTAAATGCTATTTATTCTAGAGAGATCATTAACGTCTTATCCCTTACGAGGAAGACCTATGCTGTTTGCATTACAAACCATGTGTAAAGTGGGGTGTGGGTACAGCTCCTAGCAAGAATAGAAGCAGAAAAAGGAGCAAAGAGCAAATTTTCATGGAGTCCTTCAGTTTCCCTGGCTCAATAGTAAGGAATATTTGTGTAGCAAAGTAATAGATAATACACATATCTGTCTCCGGAAGGGTAATATAAATGAGCCTCCTCCACCATATTATGGTGCAGGCAGACACGGGAACTGAAAACTTCAGAAAACTTCAACTGTAGTTCTCAGAGTCCCAACTTTGAACGGTGGCATCGAGAATTTTTATATATAAATTTCATAAATGATCAAAATTATTTTCAAATCTGATGTAAGCATATGGAAAAGCTTCAGAGAATACCGAGGGAATATAGTACGCACATCAACAGTTAGCTAATTCTTATTGAAATTGCAAAATCAGAGGCTGATTTTTCTTCTATCTATATTTATAAAATGGCACCATATTTTACATTATCTCCTAGAGAAGTTATAATCATCATGAAGTTTCTAGAAAAGCAAGCATTATGTTCTTAAAATTTCACATATGTTATAGGAATTAACATTATTTGTGCAGGAGTAGTTGATTGGCTCAAATAAATGCAAGATAGAAAATAATACTGTGAGAGCAAATACATAATGCTAGGTAGATATCCGTGGCTCCCAGCGGAGCAAAGGAGCCTGATGAGGGGCTCTATCCCAGGACCCTGGGATCACGCCCTGAGCCAAAGGCAGACGCTTAAGACTGAGCCATCCAGGCACCCCAGATGTTTTGGTTTTTTTGACTTCTATCATCTGTAATCTCTCCTTATACTTTCCTACCCTTTTAAACTCCCTCCTTTACTTCCCAAAAAGCACAGAGGCTAGGAGTATGGTAATATTTAATCATTTGTACTATTCTATTTGCTGCTGATAGTGAATACAAAAGTCATATTGAATAATAGGTTAAATATTTCATGATCATGGACTACTAGTTGATACTAGCAAGTATCTTGACTTTCAGGTCCTAAATTTTTAATCTCTTGCTCCCTTTAGAATTCTCTGTCACTACTTTTTGCCATTGTAATTACTGTGTGTCTTGGTGTGGACCTCCTGGGGTTGATTTTGTTGGGGCTTCTCTGCCTCCTGGATCTGGATCATTTTTTTTTCCCCGGAGTAAGGAAGTGTTTACTAATATCTCTGCAAATAAATTTTCTGCCCCCTTTTCTCCTTCTGTAATCTCTACAGTGTGAATATTATTGGGCTCGATGGTGTTGCTGAGTTCCCTTAATCTGTTCTCATGTTTTATTCTTTTATTTTTCTCCTGTTTAGTGCGAATGCTTTCCATTACTCTGTCCTCCAGGTTGCTGATCCACTCTTCTGCTTCCTAGGCTACTATTGATTCCCTCTAGTGTGTTTTTTATTTCAGTTACTAAGTTCTTCATCTCTGCTTGGTTCTTTCTTACATGTTCTGTTTCTTTGTTGAAGATCTTACTGGGGTCCTTCACTTTTTTCTCAAGTCCAGTGAGTATCATTATGACTGTTACTTTAAAATCTCTATCAGGTATATTGCTTGTGTCCATTTCTTGCTGTGATTTTGTCCTCTTCTTTCATTTGGGACATGTTCCTCTGCCTCCTGTTTTGCCTGACTCTCTGTGTCTGTTTCTGTGTGTTAGGAAAGTCAGCTATGTCTCCTGCTCTTGAAAGTAGTCGCGTTATGAAGACGAGGTCTCCAGTGTACCCTGTTCTCCAGAATCCAGCATTTTGGGGTGTCTCCAGTTTGCCTTCAGCCCAATCATCTGCAATGGCATTTTTTGCTTATTGTGGGCAAGGTTTGGTCCCTGTATGGTTCGTGGGCTAGTCTGGGGCTGCCCTGGCCTTGCATTGGATCAGATCGGGTATTTGCCAGAGCTGCAAACACACTGAACCGTGGGGCACTCTCTGTGCTGTCCTCTGAGTGGCTTTTGTTGGTGAGTGCGTCCTGCACTTGGACTAGACGTCTGCCCCAGCCCACTACTGCGACTGCAGTGGTATCTGTGGGTTTCCTCCCCTCCTCCCAGGGCAGAAGTCAGTTTGGTGTGGTGCAGGCCTCTGAGAGGACAGCTTGCACGCAGCCAAACTTGCAGTGCTGCTCTGGATAGACTCCTGCGAGGCTGTGCTGGCGGGCGCAGGTGCACAGGGTTGGGGGGCACATGGTGTTAGTAACAGCTGTGCTGCTCTGCCGTGGGACAGCACCTGGAGCTGCTTTGCAGAATTCCTGTGAGGCCTGGTTGGAGCGGGTGGATCCACAGGAGAGTGTGGGGGAAGGGCACACCGTTAACAAGCGAGGCGGAGAGTGTTCTTGCTGGTTCTACAGGTGTCCAGGTATGTAGGCTGTGGTGTGGTGGTGGAGGGAAATGGTGCTGGCTGGCTCTTTCGTTTTTGGAGCGTCTGAAGATCGCTGGCCCTCCAGCACCCACTGAGGTTAGTAAATAAATTGCCTTCTTGTATACCTTAGGCATTTTTCAAACTACTGAGTCCATGCTGTATCTCAGCTCGGTTGTTGGTTATGCTGTCTTTTTAAGGGCAGGGACTCCGTTTTCTATTGCCCTCTGTGTTTCCCAGGACTGAGCCACTGATTTTTAAAGTTCCAGGTGTTAAGCTCCACTGATTGTAAAAACTTGCAAAACTAAGATCCTCTGGTTTTCAAAGCCAAATGTCACTGGGGTTCATCATCTTATTGCTGGCTCCCCATGTGTGAGGTGCCTGGGCTGGGGTCTGCTGCTCTCCTGTTCTGTGCTTGCAATGATTCTGCCTCCCTGGACAGTCTTGTGGGTTGGTTTGGTTCCTGCTGGCATCTCCGTTCTTCCTACCATTTTCAGTGTGGCGTCTTCTCTACATTTAGCTGTAGACAGTGTCCTGCCAGATTGTTTCCTGGGTTATTTACACTGATGTGGGTGTTGTTTAGGTGTATTCCCTGGAAGAGGTGAGCTGAGTACCCTACTATCCTGCCATCTTCCCGGGAAGTCCAGAGATGAAATATTTATCAGGATTCTTAATGTTCCTTACTGGCCTTTGTTAAAAAATGCTTTATAAATGAAGTATACTTATCTGTAATATGCTTCTATTCCATAAGCACTCCATTCTCAGTGAACTGAATATGCACGAAATATGAATGAAAAAGTACGTTCTCGAAATCTATAGTTGCCCTTTATTCTTTGTGTTTAAAACGAATTTTGTTACACTGTATATTGAACTTAAAAATGTGTTGGTTTGCTGCTTAAGCCAGGTCATGAGCTATAGCCATACGCTTATTAGTTGACAAAATAGTCTTGTGATGCAAGAGGTAACTTTTGCTACTTTGCAAATAATGGGATTTGTAGGAGGACAGTATAATTAACTCTGAATTCTTTGACCTATTTGTATTTCTTTACTGTTTGCCTTATTTAAAAATAATGAGTCTTCAAAACGAGAAAACAGCTGAGTTTATACTTGCTATGTCTACATTTATCTTTGATCTTGCATGTAAATCATATGTGAAACACCGTACAGAGAAAATAACTATTGGCTTTAATGAGCCTAAAATATAACCTCATATATTAAGACAACAAATGTATGATTATAAATGTTATTTAAGAACGTTTATAGTTTTGGCTCTTTCTTCCTGGATTAATAAAATCTGGTTAGGCTGATACTTCTTTTCTCCATTTAATTATTACGTTTCTGTGTTAGTGTCTTCACTACATGCAAGACCAACAAAACAAAATAAAACACTTAACGACCAGAGACTAAGTTGTAGGAAACTGGAGCCACTCTAGAGCTTCTACATAGAAGCAGACTGAGTATAGGGAGAACTAATATCTTACAGAGTGATCGAAGGGCGTGTGAATGGCTCCGGACAACAAGAATGTCTTTTTGAACATGATCGCCGAACCGTTACTTCAGGTAAAATGGCGGCTCTGCTAAGGCAGAGATCAGGGTATTGCCTTGGAAACTGTTAGATCCCAGAACTCACCGGCCGAGTTTCCACCTAGGGTGGGAAACCTCAGCTCCCAACCCTGACCCCTCCACTGCGTCTGCCTCTTGAAACGCATAATGCCCCCACACAGACAACTCTATGTCATGGCAAACCACAGTGCTGCCTGTGTAATGGCACTTGTGAGCAGCGATCCCCGAAGAGAAAAGATGGCCCCGGCTTCATCTCTGCCTTCTAAATGCAGCTGCGAGTGAGTGTGCGCAGTTTTTAGCTTTACGGGTCCTTTGGTGCAGGAAGGTGTGCTCAAGGAAACGGAAATGGGTGCTGAATGCCCTGCCACATCCACTGCATTCATGTTTGCCAGTCTCTGCTAACATCTTAATAGGTTACGGTCTCAAAGAACACAGTGATCAGATTAACACGTTACTCTGAAGCAACGTGAATTCCTGAAGAGCAGTGATTTTATGTTGTTTGTGTTGAATTGCCAATAGGACTTGGTAGTGTAATAGCAAATGCAAATCAACAATAAAAGGGTTAGTTTTTCCTTTTGAAAATAAGGGGAGGGGCGCCTGGGTGGCTCAGTCTCTTTAGGGTCGTACTCTTGATTTCAGGTCACCATCTCACGGTTATGAGATCAAGCCCCATGTGGAGTCTGCTTAAGATTCTCTCTCTTCCTTTCCCTCTGCCCCTCCCCTCTCTCTAAAAAACAAAAAGAAAGAAGGGGAGGGACTTCTCTCCCCTCCTTTCTCTTAGAGCATTTACTTTAAAAACCTATAATTATGAGTTCTTTCTCTGTCTCTTGGAAATGTATACATATTTTTCCAGAAGCAAAATAAGCTTCTTGTCAGCTTAATAGTCCAGAAATGGATTTTTCAAGGACCTGAGAACTAGCTCTTTAGAATGTAAACATTTAAGAAAGATAGCACCTCTATCTCTTAGTTTCTGTGGGAATATATTTCTTTTCTTTGTTCATTCTTATCCTACATATAGTACTCTCAATATATTTTCTTATAAATTGTGCTTGCTCCATGAGTATTTATGTTAAGTACTAATCACTGAGCTCTGTTCAAATTAATTTAATTAAAATCACTCTATTTTATTTTATTTTTACCTTACTTTTACTAATGTGTCATTTGTCTATGGTTGTACATTTTGTTATTTCATGCCATGTCCCTTACCCTAAGTATTAGAGTTGAGTGGCTTGAAACTGAATCCCCACCTAGTTAACACTTCTCTATTCATCTCAAGGCAATCTCACTGCCTAAAACTATTTACTTTCCAATATTTACCTATGATTGTTCCCAGGACACATTACATAATACTTTCTAACCCCACAGATTAGACTTTTGCGTGTTGTATTCTATTGTCCACAGATGGGTTTTGGTCACGCTGATGATATTGCTGAAAAACCAACCAACCAGGGATGCCTGAATGGCTTGGTCGGTTAAGCATCTGCCTTCGGCTCAGGTCATGATCCCAGGGTCCTGGGATCCCCACATTGGGTTTTTTGCTCAGCGGGGAGCCCGCTTCTCCCTCTGCCTGCCGCTCGCCCTGCTGTGTGCTCTCTCTCAAATAAATAAAAAGAAAAGAAGAGAAAAAAATCAGTTTCTCAGGGAAATATGAGATCAAACTATGTCCTGAGGAAGGGCCTAGGGAGGATTAGCAAACAGGCCAGGGATGGAACTCAGAGAATGGGCCAGTAACACAAGGAGCTGAGACTGTTCCAAAGATATTTCTAGCTTTTGAGGAGAAAGATTCTCAAGAGTATTTGCTTTCTTTTTGATCCATGGACAGTTTAGGTTTTCCATAATTAGTTCCATTCAGAGCTGGATTCTGAGGAATTCTTCCTTAATCCTCTTGATAGAGATGAAAGCAGCTCCTGTGGGGCTGGCAAGGTCAAGCCCCTGTGCTAAGTCTGTTCAGAAGGTTGGGAAGATCTGTCACTACCACAGTCACCTCAAGGTGCTGGGAAGACCTGGAAGCATTTCTCACAGTAGAAACTGGAAATCAGGGAAGCCCTTGGTGGAATATAGAATAAAAATTTGTTTCTGTTGGTCTTCTTGAGACTTCAGAGTATTTTTATTTTTAATACGAGGATACTTTGATGGTGGACTATGAAGCAATGTCCTGTGGGAAGAGGCCGGCAAAGAGAAGGAGGGGAAATTAGAAACCCAGACAAGTTGCTTCTGGGGGCGTCTCTGTGTTCAGTGTTTGACTAGCTCAAGACTGTCCATCATAGAACAGGGTCTTTACACTCTGGGTAGTTTCAAAACAAGCCACTGTCTGTTTAACAATTCTCTTGTCTGCACTTAATTTTTAAGCCTTTCAGTATTTCTGAACATACTAAGGAAATCAGAAGAAAGGATTCTGCATATGAGTTGGGTTAGAGTATGAAAGAATTACACTGTTTGTGGTTCTTAGAGTTTGCATGAAGTGGTGTGATATGAAGTCTAATCAGACTAGGTAGATACGTAAAGGCTTTAATCCAGCTTGAATTGATGTTTATGTGTGTGGTGTAAGATAAGTGCTCAGTTTTCCCAGTACCATTTATTGAAGAGAGTGTCCTTTCCCCATGGTATCTTTTTGTCTCCTTTGTCAAAAGTTAATTGACTATATATGTATGGGTTTATTTCTGGGCACTCTGTTTTAATATATGTGTCTCTTTTTACTGAATAAATTTCACACGTAACCATTGTGTGAATTTGTTATATAGTATGCTACTTTGATTTATTATATAATATAATTGGTATTATGGTACTATTTATCACGTTACATAATTATAGTATAATAGTATTGTCTACATTCATTATACTGTGCGTTATACCTCGGTGGTTTATTTACTACTTATTACAAGCTTATACCTTTAAAAACTATCGATCTTAGCGCCTTAGTCCCCATTTTCTGGTAACCACCATTTTACCCTCTATTTTTTTACAGGTTTGATTTTTTTCAGATTCCATATATAAGTGATATCACATAGTACTTCCCTTTCTCTGTCTGATTTACCTAGTTTAGCATAATGTGCTCAAGGCCCAATCATGTTGTGGCACATGGCAAGATACCCACCTTTCTCATGGCTGAGTAATACACACACACACACACACACACACACACACACGTACATACATACCATATCTTTTTGATACATCGATGGATTGTTTCCATTTCTCAGCTACTGTGAATAATGCTGTGATAAACATGGGAGTGCGTATATCTCTATGAAATCCTATTTTCATTTTCTTTGGATAAATACCCAAAAGTGGATTTGCCAGATCATATGGTACACCTAATTTTTTGAAGAATGTGCATATTGTTTTCTGTGCTGTTTATATCAATTTACTTTCCCACCAACAGCATATAGGGTTGCTTTTCACCATATCCTCACCAGCGCCTATTGTTCTTGACTTCTTTTTTTTTATTTTAATTTTTATTTATTTTTTTATGTAAAGTTCGATGATTCATTAGTTGTGTATAATACCCAGTGCACCATGCAATACGTGCCCTCCTTACTACCCATCACCAGCCTATCCCAGTCCCCCCACCTCCCTCCCCTCTGAAGCCCTCAGTTTGTTTCTCAGAGTCCATAGTCTCTCATGCTTCATTCCCCCTTCTGATTACCCACCCCCTTTCTTTATCCCTTTCTTCTTTGATGATAGACAGTCTAACTGGTATGAGGTGAAAATCTCATTGTGGTTTTGATTGGCACTTCCCTGATAATTTTTGATGCTGAGCATCTGTTCATGTGCCTGTTGGACTTCTTGATGTCCTCTCTGGAAGAACATTTTGGTTCTTCTGCTAATTTTTAAATTAGATACTTTTTATTATTAAGTTCTGTGCATTTCCTATATATTTTGGACATTAATCCCTTATCCAATATATTATTTGGGAAAATTTTCTTTTACTCTATAGGTGGTCTTTTCATTTTGTTTCTTTTTCCGTGCAGAAGTTTTTGAGTTTGATGTATTCCCATGTGTTGATTTTTGCTTTCATTGTTTGTACTTTTGGTGTCATGTCCAAAAAAAAATCATTGCCAAGACCAATACTGATGAGCTTCTTTCTTATGTTTTCTCCTAGGAGTTTTATGGTATCAGTTCTTATGTTTACATTTTTGATCGATCTCAAGCTAATGTTTGTGAGTGGTGTGAGGTAGGGGTCCGATTTCATTGTTCTGTATGTTTCTCCAGTTTCCTCAGCACCATTTTATCCTTTCCTCATTGGCTCCCTTATCACATATCAGTTCACTATATATGCTAGAATTTAATTCTGGGCTTCCTTTCTGTTCTGTTAATCTATGTGTCTACTTTTGTGCCCAGAACCTTACTGTTTTTATTACTATGACTTTGTAATATAGTTTGAAATCAGGAACTGTGATACCTCCAGCTTTGTTCTTTTTTTCTTAGGATTGTTTTGACTATTCAGGGTCCTCTCTGGTTCCATCAAATTTTAGAATTGTTTCTTCCATTTCTGTGAAGAATGCCTTTGACATTGTGATGGGTATTGTATTGAATCGGGAGATGGTGGTGGGTTAGTATGGCCATTTTTACAAATTACATCTTTTTGTCCATGAACAAGAGATGTAAAAATAGGGATTGTTCCACAAGTTTGCGTGTCCTTCTTGCACAGGAACCATACTAATCTCTCTGTATCATTCCAATTTTGTGTATGTGCTGCCAAAGCAAGCACTGGGGATCTTTTATAGAGGCAGACTTCTTATACCATGCCCAGTAATGAAGGCCCTAAAACTTAGGGCTGTCATTAGTCCATAAGGAATCTTTACCTGAATTTAACAAAGCTCATGGGCAAGAACCGAAGCCAAGGTGCCTGGATCTGCATGTGGAATGTGAGCTGGATTTTCCCTTTACATACTAATTTTTCCAGCTCGTTGAGTAGAGTGCACAACCTAAAAGGCTCTGGGTATAATCCCTGCTAATTCTATTTTTATTCAACTCCAGCCAAATAGAAAAGTTTGGCAAGGTAATTTTACCGAATAGGATATAGATACACTCCTTTTGGTATGTGTCCTCAAATCTTGTTTAAAACTCATGGTTGGTTTGCAAAAAGAAAAATAATTCATAGGAAAGTTATAACCTTTATTGTAGTCTGACACCTTCAAAAGCAATAAAAATAAGCTGTTATAAAATAGGATAAGTGGAAGCTCTAAGAAGGAAGTATTTAGGATCTTGTACATTTCTTACATACCTACTTTGTAATTACTATGTTGAATTGGAATTATGTGTCTATTTTTCTGCTTACTCCCAAACACTATCCTTAAAAGCAAAGGAAAATGCGTTTCATGTTTGAATTCCAAGCAAAAGGCACAGTGCCACATAGTCGGCATTTAATGAATGCATAATACGCATTATTTTTCACTATTTTACTTCCTTAGGGAATACTAGTGTAAAATATCTGAGCTATAAATTTTGAAATAGCAACACGTAGATTTTTTTCTAATGAGACAAACATAGAAGGACTGTTTTCTGTACTCATCCATTTCTAAGACTACTACAGCTTGGCAGCATACTTCTATAAAAATTACACCTTACAATACTGTTATTAACTATTTTAAATAATAAATTTTTAATTCCCAGGCTCTTTTACTTTACTGTACTTTTTTTTTTCTATTTTACCCCAGACTTTGAGTGAGGAAACAGTGTCAAGTTCTGACAGTCATTACTAATTACAGTATATCCTTGAGCAATGACGGTTAGGGGCTTCGACCTCCTGAGCAGTAGAAAATCCATGTATGACTTTGACTCCTCAAAAACTTAACTGCTAATAGCCTACTATTGACCAGAAGCCTTATCAATACAGTAACATAAATAGTTGGTTAACATGTATTTTATATATGTGTTACATACTGTATTCTTACCATATCAATACAGTAACATAAATAGTTGGTTAACATGTATTTTATATATGTGTTACATACTGTATTCTTACCATAAAGTAAGTGAGAGAAAAGAAAATGTTATTAAGAAAAACATTAGGAAGAGAAAATACATTTACAGCACTGTACCATATCAAAAACATTCTGGGTATAAGAGGACCCATGCAGTTCAGACCCATGTTGTTCAAAGGTCAACTGCATATTGACATTAAGTGGGTTCTTAATGACTCTGAGCTCGGAATTGTATTTCTTTAAGTTAGAAACATTATGAGAAGATATTTTCACTTGCAATTGTGTTGCATTTGTTGAACTTCTGCACTATGCAACACAAAATTGTGTTTGTACTAGTACTGGTGTACTAGTATTCCCTGAATACCTCTGGTAACATGGCTCTGTGATAAAATATAACCTGACAAGTGGTAGGTTGGCTTCAAAATAGAAAAATGGATTTGAAAGTGCCAAGAATAGAGTTAAACATTGGAAGAAACAACAGACTGTATTCAACAACGTATGATTGTATTTAGTCCGTGTTTAACGTAATTGCATTTCGTCCAGTGTTGCCCTAAACATACAGGTAATGTACGCGGTGTTCATTTGTTTTCCTTCTGATCTTATTAAAAGTATTCTCATGTGAAGGGTCCCGCAGAATTTTTACTTTTAAACTATAGCATAGTAAAAATAGACTTTAAAATGCTTAATCTGATTCTATCCCAGAAGTACTGTGATCTCAAGGCAACAATTTGTAGTGATCCAGTAAAATAAAACTCTTTCCTTTTCTATTTAGGTTCAGTACCTACAACAGGAAGATACTTTCTGCAGCATTGCCATTGAAAGTTTTATTATAAAAAAAAAAAAAAAGAAAGAAAGTTACCAGGTTTAGATTCTTTCTACTTGCAAGAGAGCTTCATTGTTGGTGATAAAGAATCAAGTAGAAAATTGGAGGCCTGGATAAGAAACTCTCTCTGGTGATTTAGCACAAGTGAACATTTTTGTTTGGGGACTGAAATAAACTCCTTTTATCAATTTTAAAGAAATGCTTATAGTGTAAATAGGTCATTCACGATTCTTCAAACATGAGCTTTGCGAAATGAGTTTGGAAATGGTCTATATTTAAATCTAAAAAAGAACCCATGAGGAAATGTTGCTAACTATAGAGCTTCCAATGTTTTATGCCATTTATAGAGAAAAATATAAAGCTGTCCCTGACTTCCTGTGGTAATTAGTGCCTCTTTTATGGTAGCATAAAATGCTCTAATGGTAATGTTGTGTGAAGTCATTTGGTTTTTATCAACTGCCGAAATTAAATGTTGTCACTAAAAATAGTGGATGTTGTCGCTAAAAATAGTGAGATATATGGGTGTGTCAGGCTTTCAGGGTGCAGTGGCGTATACCTGCCTGAACTGGGCTTTCTTTTGAGGTTCAGATTAAAGGCCTGACTTTGTAGTTTCATCCCTCACGCTAAGGAAGGTTATTGACTACTATTCATTTACTTGCTTTTATGGAGGTGACAAAGAGAATGTCTGAAAGAAAGGAGGTCAGGGTGGAAGAATGAGGGAGGAATTAGGGAGACACTTGAATATTCTTGCTTATTTTCACATAAGTTTAATCTCTCAACAAAGATTAATCTAGTATGTTTCCTAAATTTGATGACTGAATTCATCCTTTTAAGCTTTTCAAAAGCAAGAGAATTTTCAATTCTATTTTTATATAATGGTGAAAAAGACCAATGCCAGAGAAGAGGAACAAACAAAGATAAAAGACCAGAGAGAAAGAAAAGAGAAATAGGAGAGTGAAAAGTCTTCTTCACGCTTCTGTATTGTTAGAGACGGTGAGGTTCTCTCTGTTCTTTTTCAACTCAATTCATCTGTTCACTTCTTTCTTTTGCTGTCCCATTCATTCTTGTCTTCGTTCATTCCTATCTTCTCATTTGCCTTTTTAAACTTTCGTTGTTACAAAAACCCTCATGTTGTACTTTACAGGTACAATAGTGACTGCTAGAACCTTTCCCTTTATTCCTGTTTCCTTTGGATGGTTAAGGCTAATGAATCTGTGGACACCGTCCCCTTTCTAAATCTGAACATGACAGCTCTGCCCCAAGAAAAGGAGTTTCCTAGAGTCCTTGTCTGAGTGCAAATATTGAAGTAGAGCTAAACGTCCCATGATGATTGCCATTTAGCCACTCTACTTCTGGGAACAGATTATCATTTAAAACTTTGCCATATCCCCTGATTATTCACTTGGTGACATGTAGAGAAAGTAGTCCTGATTTGGGAATAAAAGTCTGAGATTGCTTGCAAATAGGAGCCCTAAGAGTACATAGAAATAGAAATGGATTTCAAAGGATAACATTTTATTCATTTAGTAAAGACAGTTCTAACTGTTCAACAGACTGTTTTCACTTTCTGGGAAGACAGGACGACAACATTCATAAGCCTAAATCAGAGTTATTGTGGGACCATGGGACTGTGAGAGGGAGTGATGTGTCACATCTATCCGACACATTTAAGAGTTAGTGTGTTTCTTCCTCTCTTTCTTCTCTCTCTTGCCCTGCCTCGGCAATCCTAGAAGCCTTGGAAGGCAGACATCAGGAAATGGAGGGAAATCCCTGACTGGCTGTGAGGAGTTTTTCATAAATGAGAAATTTTTATAGTAGTAAGGTCCTGGTATTTCAGGATTTGTTACTATAGCAAAACCTACCTGATCCTGACAATTACATTTTTTTTAATTTTTTTTAATTTTTTAACCATCCCCAGCTTATCCCATTCCCCCACCCTCCTCCCCTCTGAAGTCCTCAGTTTGTTTCTCATAGTCCATAGTCTCTCATGTTTCATTCCCCCTTCTGATTACCCCCCCTTCTTTATCCCTTTCTTCCCCTACCGATCTTCCTAGTTCTTATGTTCCATAGATGAGAGAAATCATATGATAATTGTCTTTCTCTGCTTGACTTATTTCACTTAGCATTATCTCCTCCAGTGCCGTCCATGTTGTAGCAAATGTTGAGAACTCGTTCTTTCTGATAGCTGAGTAATATTCCATTGTATATATGGACCACAACTTCTTAATCCAGTCATCTGTTGAAGGGCATCTCGGCTCCTTCCACGATTTAGCTATTGTGGACATTGCTGCTATGAACATTGGGGTGCATATGGCCCTTCTCTTCACTACGTCTGTATCTTTGGGGTAAATACCCAGTAGTGCAATTGCTGGGTCATAGGGTAGCTCAATTTTTAACTTTTTAAGGGACCTCCACACTGTTTTCCAGAGTGGCTGTACCAACTTGCATTCCCAACAACAATGTAGGAGGGATCCCCTTTCTCCACATCCTGTCCGGCAATTGTTTCTTGCCTTGTCTATTTTTGCCATTCTAACTGGCGTAAGGTGGTATCTTAGTGTGGTTTTGATTTGAATTTCCCTGATGGCTAATGATTTTGAACATTTTTTCATGTGTCTGTTAGCCATTTGTATGTCTTCATTGGAAAAGTGTCTGTTCATATCTTCTGCCCATTTTTTGATTTGTTTGTTTGTTTCTCGTGTATTGAGTTTGAGAAGTTCTTTGTAGATCTTGGATACCAGTCTTTTATCTGTGTGTCATTTGCAAATATATTCTCCCATTCCGTGGGCTGCCTCTTAGTTTTTGTGACTGTTTCCTTGGCTGTGCAGAAGCTTTTTATCTTGATGAAGTCCCACAAGTTCATTTTATCTTTTGTTTCTCTTGCCTTTGGAGATGTGTCATGAAAAAGGTTGCTTTGGCCGATGTCGTATAGGTTGCTGCCTGTGTTCTCCTCTAGGATTTTGATGGATTCCTGTCTCACATCGAGGTCTTTCATCCATTTGGAGTTTATCTTTGTGTATGGTGTGAGAGAGTGGTCAAGTTTCATTCTTTTGCATGTAGCTGTCCAATTTTCCCAGCACCATTTATTGAAGAGACTTTTTTCCACTGGATGTTTTTTCCCTGCTTTATCAAAGATTAGTGCCCAGAGAGCCGAGGGTCCATTTCTGGGTTCTGTATTCTGTTCCATTGGTCTATGTGTCTGTTTTTGTGCCAGTACCATGCTGTCTTTGTGATCACAGCTTTGTAGTACTGCTCGAAATCTGGCATTGTGATGCCCCCAGCTTTGTTTTTCCTTTTCAACAGTTCCTTGGAGATTTGGGGCCTTTTCTGGTTCCACACGAATTTAAGGACTATTTGTTCCAGTTCAAATGTCCTCGGTATTTTGATCGGGATAGCAATCCCGATTGCTATCCTGACAATTACTTTTAATACTGTATTGTGGCACATGCTGTCCATTAAATAATTATTATCATTATTATAGTAGTATGTTAACCCAGTAGGAGATAAAGTAGTTATTATTCTCTCATTGATAATCTGTGAAAATGAAATGAAGACATATTAGCAAATATGATGGAAAATGAATTAAGTTCTTTTGGTTCACTTTGTGGTATATTTAAGGATGAGAGCAATGGAATCATTTTCATTTAGGTATACTAGGTCTTTTTATTTAGGCAATCTCACTTAAGCGGCAGTATTATAGTATACATTTCTGAACTATGACCTAAATAGTTAAGAAAGTAGTTTTAGAAGAAAAGGGAGAGAAATGGAAAGAAGAAAAAAGAAGAAAAAATTTTCTTTGTAAGTGTATCCCCTACCTCAATAGACAACTATGGTAGTCAATGTGTGTTTTCAAAACTACTAACTAGGGGAGCCCAAATCATTGACATCCCTGAGCATATTAATAGCTCAAATAATAAGTCATAACATACTTTTTAGTGTCAAAGTTGGGGTCATCAATCATGGTTTTGCCACCTATAATGCTGGACCTTTGGGAGAAGATTTAGGAAAAATGCCTGCATGCAGGTCCTAGAATTAAACAGATTATGTCAGTTAACAGATCAACTTAAATTTGTAAGTATGACTCGGTTTTCTTAGGTGAACTTCATGCATTATACAGTTCCTATGATTTCAATACCCCAGTCGTATACTTTGTTGAAGACTGTGCATATATTTGACACCCTCAAAGTACGCTCCTGTTAGAAGAATGTAGCAGTGTGCTTTAGCAATGAATGTAAACCGTAGTTTCTCTTAAAATGCTTATAATTAGCCTGACATCTGGAAAATTGCTCTTTAACATGAATAGAATAAAATTTTCAAATACAAGATACCTAGTTAGATCTTTTTGAAGCTTTTTAATTTAGTATCTTTTCATGTCACCTTTCATTTCACCCTTTCATGTCATGCCCTTATAGGAAGAAAAGTAAGAAAGGGTTCACGTATCTGTCAGTCAGGTTTTGCTTGGCAACACATATTTCTTGCCAGACTGGATAATCAATCTTCGCTTTGGCTGAAATTGGCTAGGTTTGGATTCAGGGTTGCTTCACATAGCTCTCACTCTGAAACTTAGGTGAAAGGAATAGCAGTCACTGGGGGCCTGCTTTTATCATGGTGGGTAGTAGGAAGGCAAGAGGGGCAAATGGAAATATATGATGCCTTTCCAAGTCTCTGCTTGACATTGCACCATTTCATATCTTCTCACGTTACTTTGGTCAAAACAAGTCATGTGGGAAACACCCAAAGTCAGTGGAATAGAGGTGAATGGTCTTACTCCACTGGGAGGTCTCACAAAGTTCTTGACATTTAATTCTATTATTGGGAGAGAATGAAATAGCGGTGAACAGAATCCATTCAGTCACACTCGCTAACCCTGCATATGATTGTGGACTCCAGATGCACTAACAGTCTAAATATAGAAGGTGAAAATATAAAGTTAATTTAGGAGAACATCTAGGGAAGTAGGAAGAGCTTCTTAAAAATACAAAAGTACAAACCAGAAGGAAGAAAATTAATACATCTGATTACATCAAGATAGATTTCTTCTTAATAAAGGGCTTTATGTACAAAGTTAATAGACAATAGATTGGGGGAAGATACTTGTAAAGCTAAAATCAACTAAGAACCAATGCCTGGAATATGAGAAATTCTTATGAAAAGAGCAATTGTAATACAAATATGTATGAAAGATATGAGAAGGCATTTTCAAAAGATTAAAGTGAAAAAAGTTCCAAGCACAAATAAGGGGAAGTCATAGAATTATTAGTAATCATAAAATATCACTTTAGAGCCATTAGACTGGCTAATATTGGAGTGCTAAATAATACTAATAATGCAACCATGTAATAGGAAACTTCATGCACATCTCATGGAGTGTAGATTGTTGTGGACATTTGGACAGTAATGTGGTACCAGCGAGTCAGCCGACGGGTAAATAACCCCAGGATATTAGCAGTGCTCACAGGGGGTGTATAATCCCAAACCACCCTCACATAAAGTCAGAAGGAGAAATACCGTGTGTGTTCTCTTAGCAACACTGGGTTGAGGACTAAAATGAAGTAAGGGAGGCAGCTTGGGTGCGAGATGTAGGGAGGCGCTCACTCTCAAGGTCATGTAAGACATAAGTAGAGGGTAGTGTACTCGCTCTGAAAAGGAGAGCCTCCTAGTTGCCTCACTCTAATCTCTTTGTGCCCTGATCTCAGGAGGCAAACTGGAGTCAAAGTAGGTGTCTATCATTTGGACAGTCGGCAGATGACACTCGCTAAATGCCCAGGATGGATGGAGAATGACACATCATTTAGAAACAATGGTTTAGAGATAAATACAGCTGTAGGAGTGAGAAAATAGGAAATAGTGTCTGCTGTGCTTTATTTTGAAAACGCACATGCCAAATGGTATTTTAAGAAGCAAGCATCAATTAAAACAAAGCCAAAATAAATATACTAAGAAACCTAAAATAGCATAGCTTATTTAAAAATGGTTATAAGACAATGTCCTTAAAATTGATAAAGCTAAAATGTGTATTTTTCATAATCATAAAATCAAAACATTTTATGTATCAGAGACTTTTAAATATGTGGGGGAAAAGTTTAGGTCATTGCATGAAACGGCAGCCTATACCTTTAGGTGCTCCCCCAAATAAGTGCCGTATCGATTTCTCAATCCAATTTAAAATGAAAACACAGTAAAACTGATGTGAGGGCTCACTGTCATCTATTTTGCCCAAAAACGTTGCTGAGCTTTTGGTGCGGAGTTTGAATGGTTTTAAAATATAAAAATAAACACTATAAATTTGATTTTAAAAATGGATGATTTGGAGACATATTAGCAGAATTAAGAATTTGAGTTCGATGTCGTAGTCCAGTTTAAGTCAGATTTTTAATAGCTTAATCAACTTTTACTATAACGCCCTGGATAAGGATAGTAACTGAAGAGGGGAACTTTCAGTATAGCAGACAACTGCCAGATATCCACAAAGAGATGCTGAGTATTTGGACGTGATCTCTGGTGATCCCAAAACAGGCAATCTGGTCCGTCATTTGCTATAATCCGGCTTTCTGTTCTACTGTCCTCATCTGCATTCTTGGATGTGTTTATTTACACAGTATACGTAATTAAATGTGTCCTATATCTCTGAGGAAGTTGTTGGCATACCTGGAACTGATAAATTGATTTGAAACTGTTTTTGTTGATACTGAGGGTTGAAATAGTTAGGTTTGGAATATGTTTTAAAATAGAACAGAAAAATAAAATCGTAATCTAAATTCCTTGCAAAAGAGAGAGTAACTGTCAATATGAGTTTGTTTTCAGGCCTATCTATTTTGGAAACTAGCTTATTTGCATACCTATAGGAGAAACCTTCCTTACCCAGAATAAAGAATGACATCAGATTTTAAACTACTTTGTTTTCCAAACAAAGTAGTTACCTGCTTCTGTGGGTGGTGTTATTTGTGTAATAGGCTGCTCAATGGTATAGTCTCACCAAAGTTAAATTTAGAAGATTTATAAATTGCAAGATTTACAAGTTACACAGTTTACAAGATTTGTAGACATCAGGGAACCTCGTGTGCAGAGTCATACATGGTAGGTGCCACACTCCCTTCCTTTGCCTTGTGCACAGATGGCATCTTCGTTAGATCCTTCTGAAGGCCATGTGCTAACCTGGGACAAATAGAATAGATTTGGTGCCAGTCTTGTGGATGGTCAGCCCCTTGGCTGGTGCGGAGCTGCTTCTTGGGGATGCTACAGAGGACAGTGTGTCTCTAGCCTGCACACAGGTTCTCCCCTTCAGTAGGCACAAGACTCAAATGTGAGGGAAAGAAAAACCGGGGATTACACAGTCAGCCTTATCTTTCCTGTGTTGCAAATAAGATAACTGACTACTACTACTATTACTAATATTTATTAAATACTTATTTTTAAAATGACTTACATGGATATTATATGTATAAAGATTATATGGATTACACTATAGTTATCTTACAGGTGACAATAAGTTTGGAGAGGTGAGGTGATTTATTCAATGTCATACTTTCAGGGTTAAACTAAGAGCATTCTGACTTATGAATCCACGTTTGGAAAATTATAATGAGGAGGCTATTTGCACTTTAAACATCTTATTTAAAGATATTTTATTTAACCACAATTATGTAGTTGTTTCATAATACTGTCCCTAATATAAACCAGATACTCCAGATACTAGAAGCTACTATGCACTGTTTCCATGTATATACTATACCCATTTCCCATTAAATTAAAGTTGTCCTGTAACTCATAATTTTATATTTCATTTGGTGATGCTTTTTAAAAATTAAATATTTTCTAACTCCAAGCTATTAAGAAGTTTAGTCAGTCATATAGCTAATTAACATAGATGTCACTAGTATTTATATCACATTAGATAATCATATGTATCTTATTTAACATTCCAACACTAAGTGACCAATACTGTGAGAACCCATATTTCATTTAAAATTGTTAAAGAATAAGGTGCTGCTTTTCTCTATTAGGTGAAAAATCTAAATTATTATTTAAATGCACTCATTTGCAAATTAAATTAACTGCATTCATTAAAGTTACTTACCTGCAATGATTGACTTGATGAAGAATATTATGATTGAGTTATAGTTATGCAAATGCCATTTAAATTTATTTTCATGAATTAAATTATAACCTCATGATCACAGGAAAGTTACTCAAAATATACTGTCTTGTAAAAATGTAGTAATATAGAGTATATATAGATTTTGTATATATTTAAGTATTGTTTATGACTAGAACTTACCAATTTCTCTAATCACAAGCAATATCTTTTAAGAGAGTGATGAGTACTTGAGTTTCATGGTGGTTGAAAGTGTTCTGTGTGTGGTGTTATGTAAAGTATTATGAGACTAAGTGTGCTGTCTATTTTGTTTATGGTCTGTACAAGGTTCAGAGTGGTAAGCAGCGTGTTTTTTTATCTTCCCTAAGACTCCGTGAATCTGAAATATTTTTCATGAGGATTTCTATGGACAGGTGCCATTTTAGATACTGGAAAGGCAGTACTGATTGACAGACAACAATCTCTGCCTTAGTAGAGCTTAAATTTTAGTTGAGGAAAAAGATTAAATTAAAATTTAAATATAAATAAATATATATATATTAAAAAATTAAATATAAATTAAATAATAGTAATTAAAAATATATTTTTAATTAAATTAAAAAATAGTAATATTTGTTTTAAACAGAAAAGGGAGTTAGGATAGTAAGTACGATGGAGAGAGGGTATAATTTTTCAAAGGGTTCCAGAAAATCCTCATGAAGAAAGTAAAATAGAACTAAAGAAGAAAATCAGAATGAAAGACAAATATTTATCTTTGGAAGAGCTTTCCCAACATGAAGAGCAAACGCAAAGCCCCTGAGATAGGACTTTGCCACCGTAGCCAGACTCCATGAGTAGAGGAGTGGTGTGAGATAAGGTTAGAGACGTAACTTGCCCCAAATCACATGACACAGATGATAAATGGCCAAAGCAAGGACTTCAAGAGATAAATGACAGGCAGGCAGTCAATCAGATTAATGAATTAATCGTTGGATGGGTGAATGAATATATAAATAGGTAAGTAGATGGAAAATTTGATTAATAGATACCAAATTATTTAGTTATTCCTTCCAAGAACATTGTTCAGTCTAGTTCGAGGTCTAAAGCAGTAGATGCTTAAATTGGAGAAAGAAGCCGAGTAACTAACCACGTTTATAGCTGCCCAATATTACACCAAGTGTTCGCATCTGAATTACATACAGAACTGAAATTGGAAGAAATTATATCCCCGAATTTGATACTTCCAAGATAAGAATGTAAACTTTGCAGAATACTTTTACATTATACTCTGATAATGACATTGGCCTTTAAAGCACATACGGGTTTTGTGTTTATATTCTGGCAGCATCTTGCTGTAGATCGGATCCCTTTTAATAGTTCAGGAATCTTTGATTCTTTGATTTTATAAAAGAACTAAGTCAGTCTTTATATAACATCCTGTGCTGTACCAGTACCACTCAAAGATTATGAACGGAGATGTCCCAGAGCAATACACAGCAAGAAGCAAGACAGAGGGGACAGTAGGACAAACGGAATAGTTGGGAAGATCCTGGCTAAGTGGATGAGACAAATGGCAATCCTTCCTTCAATTACTGAAAAGATGGTATTTATTTTAATAAATATTGAGCAGCAAGAAGTGGGGCACTAGGAACTCATTTAATGTCCTGCAAGAACGAGTAACTAGCCAACGTAGTTTCTTCCCAAGTGTAGGTAATTTGCAGAATTTACTGAGAAGATCTTCTTAAATGCAAATGTTCTCGATTTTTGTGATGCCGATGTCTTGATTTCTGTCAGTGACTTTTAGCCAAAGACCTCCAGGGAGACATTAGAAGTGAACAAGTTGGGGACTCATATCAGTGAGGGAGAGCTACACACCATTGGAGAACGTGGAGTATCTCAGTGTTAGAATCTGTTTCAGGATTTAGTTTTGGTCTGAGGAAGACTGGGCTCTCTGGAATGGACCCCGTCAGAAAGCAGGGGCAATTCTGTGATTGGATCAAGGAGTAAAAGATACCCATTTAGTAAAAAAGTGTTCGTTTTCTCGTGAATGGTGCAGTGACTTTTTAATTTATACTTAGACAAAATTATTAATTGGACTTTCTTTTTCTCAATTGTATCTCAAAGTGACCTTAAGTTGGTATATTGTGAGACTGCTTATCAAATGGGAGAATCAGTGGCCTGCATATGTCAGACCAGCTTCTGAATGTGAGGAGCTGTTCTGTCTCCTTTGTTTTCTCACATTTCTCAGAACTTTCTAAGGAAAATTAGCCTACATATTGCAGACATGTGTAATTTTGATAAACTGTAAATAATATGCAAAATCTAAAATTATCCCACTTCAATATACAGAAGAAATAAAAGGCGATTCAACATAAATATTATTTAATATAATCCTAAATAGTTTTTAACTTTGAATATATCATTTCAATAAGCTGTTCTTTCTTCCAATGGCCATGAAATTATTTTGAGTAATAAAAACTCCTTCACTTATATACAATAACAATCTATTCATCATTTGTAGTATTTTTGAAAAAGACTTAACAGAATATCATTTGAGTGAATGTGTTAATATGAAACATTCTGTGAAATATATTTTACATTCTTTACATTTGATTATGTCATTTGGCTGATAGTCTCTGTAGCTCAATATCCTCAGAAATAAAGGACTAAAATTTTTTCAACACCTTTTTATCAGTGAATATTTCTGTAAGTTTTCTTGTTTTCCTCTCCTAAATCTATCTTTTGCCACACTGACTTTTTAAGAGGCTTTTTTTTTTTAAGTGTTAGGTTTTCATAAACATTGAGAAAATGTTAAGAGTTCCCATATACACACCCAGTTTCCCCAATTAACCTCTTACATGATACACCTGTTATAATTAATGATCAAATATAATCATTATTAAAGTTGACAGTTTATTTTTTACCTAGTGTGGAGGATGCCATTCAGGCTACCTTCCATTTAGTCATATCTCCTTAGGCTTTTCTTGGCTATGACATTTTCAGATTTTTTTTTTTTTAATGACCTTGGCAATTTTGGAGAGCACGAGTCAGGTATTTTCAAGGATGCTGACCTGTTGGAATGTTTCCCTCATGAGTAGACTGAGATTAAGTTTGAAGGAGGAAAACCACAGAAGTAAACTGACATCATACCAAGGGTGTGCATTATTAATGTGATTTATTATTGTTGATGTTGACCTTAATCACCTAAGGCAGTATTTGTCAGGTTTCTTCACTGTAAAATTATTCCCGTCTGACCCTTTCCACCCTCCATACTGTACTCTTTTGAAAAATATGTCACTATGTACAGCCCAGTCTTAGGAATTGGGGAGTAATCCTCCCCCTCCTAAAGGCATAATACCTATATAATTTATTTGGAATTCTTCTGCATAGAAGATTTATCTTTTCTTCCATTCTTATAGCCCATAACTTATTCCTACTAGTATGAATTCATGATTTATTTACACTGAGAGTTATAATCTCATACTACCGGGTTTTTTTTTCCCTCAAATTGCTTCTGCTTTGGCCATTGGGAGCTCTTTGAGTTGGCTCCTGTATTCCTTTAACCTATGCATATTAAGTATGTGTATTTCTTTGTATGGTTTTTTTTTTTTTTTGTATATTCTTATTTTCTGGCATAACAAGATGCTCCAGTCTTGTCTTATAAATCTCATGGGGCCTACAGTCAGTCATTTTCCCAAAAAACTATGCTTCCTTTATTGGAGAAACATTGGAAATCAGTCTCAGTGTTGAGTATGCTTATTGATACTGGGTTATCATTGTTTCTAGATTACTCAGCTGAAAAGCAAGGAAATAGATGCCTGTATAGTAACCTATGTACATGTACACATATATAGATAGGTGAATATCTATCAGTATTTATATTGGGCTACATATGGATGTCTTCAACTCAGGTTCACTACCACATCAATCATTCTGGACTACTTCCGCTCATCTGTTTCTACTTCAACAGTAAGAAACTTGGCTTTTACCATCTACAATCCATTTAATTGCTCAATTCTAGTACACATGTATACACATGTATAGCCATACCATAATTTTTACCTTGTACTCACATGGGACACAACTTTATGAATTAGAGTACAGTCTTCATGTTCGGTTCCTTTTGCCCTTAGTCTTACAGAAGAAACTCTTATCTAAAGTTAGTAAGGTCAGCAACTTTATCCCCTCAACTACGTTCAGTAATGCTATTTAAGATTTGTAATATGGAAAGATTCTTTTGTCACAGTCTCTATTCCACATTCAGAACCTGTTTTCTTAAGTTTTCAAAAAATTTGCATACATTAAGATTTGGTTTTTATGTTGCAAAGTTCTAAGGATTTTGACAAAGTATAATGTATCATATAGTATATTTTTGCCATTCCCAAGAAATCACCTATTCAATGCTTCCTCCTGCCCCCAAATTTCTGGCAAACTCTGAACATTTTACCATTTCTATACATTTTCCTGTCCTAGAATGTCATGTAATGGACTTCAGACTGGTTTCGTTCACTTCAAAATATGCATTTAAGATTCTGCCATGTTCTCTCATGGCTTAACAACTCATTTTTAAAAATCACTGACTAGTATTCTACTGAATGGGTGTACTACAATTTCTCTATTGGCCCAATGACATACATCATGGTTGTCTCATGTCATGACAATATAAATAAGCCATTATGTTTTGGTGTGGACTTGGGTTTTCAAGTCATTAACTAGGAGTATGATTGATGAATTGTATGCTAAGATAAGGTTTAAATTTCTAGGAAACTGCCAAATTGTTTTCCAGAGTAGCTGTACCATTTTGTATTCCTAATAGCAATGAATGAAAATTCCTCTTTATATCCTTGCTAGCTTTTGTTATTGGCAGTTTTTTGGATTTTATCTGCTCTGTGTGCAGCACTCTTTCATTGTTTGTAATATGTACTTCCTTAATGACAAATGAGGTTAAACATTTTGTCATATGTTTATTTCACATTTAGGTAGCTTCTTTGATGAGGTATCTGTTTAGGTCTCTTGACCAATTTTTAAATGCGTTATTTTCTTACAGTTGAATTTCAAGAGTTTTTTTGTGTATTTAGGGTGGAATTAACAGATACGTGATTTCCAAAAATTTTATCCTAGTCTGTCGCTGGCCTTTGAGCAGTACCTTTTGCACAACAGAAGATTTCAATTTAATAAAGTACAGCTTCTAAAGTTTTTCTTTCACAGGTCATGCTCTCAGTATTGCTCACTTTTTCTTTATTAGGGTATAATTGACATACAATATTGTATTAGTTGCAGGTGTACAATATGATTTGCTATTTGTATATATTGTGAAATGATCACAATTAGTTAATACCATAGTTTTTTGATAAGATTTAAGCATTACTCTGTTAATACTATATTGCATATCTGAAAGTTGCTAACTACAGTCATCAAGCTATATGTTACATCCCCATGAGTTCTTTGTGACTGGAAATTTGTACCTTTTGACTCTCGCTTCACCAATTTTGCTCGACCCAACCCCCCACCCCTGCCTACCATTCAGCCATTCTCATTACTGAGGTGTTTTTTTTTTTTTTTAAGAGTCCACATATAAGTGAAATCATATGTTGCCTTTTTCTGACTTATCTCACTTAGTATAATGCCCTCAAGTTCCATCCATGTTGTCACAAATGGCTACACTTAATTTATGGTGAATGACATATACCACTGTGTGCATATATAATTTTCTTGATCCATTCAGCCATTGATGGACGTTTAGGTTATTTCCATATCTTGCCTATTGAAAATAAGCTGCAGTGAACATGGAGGAGCATAAATCTCATAGTTAGTGTTTTCCTTTTTTTTTTTCTCCAGAAGATACCGAGAAGTATAATTGCTGGATTATATGGTAGATCTAATTTTTTGAGGAGCCTCCAACTTGTTTTCCATAGTAGCTGTACCAATTTCCATGATGACCAACAATCAAGAAGGGTCCCCTTTTCTCCTCACCCTAATACTTAACATTTCTTATCTGGATGTTAGTAGATATCCTAAAATATGAGAAGTGATATCTCATTGGTTTTGACTTGGATTTCCCTCATGAGTGTGACGTTGAGCATATTTTCATCTGTCTGCTGACCATCTGTAGGTTTTCTTTGGAAAAAGTCTATTCGTGTCTTCTACCCAATTTTTTCAGATTGTGGTTTTGGTGTTGAGTTGCATAAGTTCTTTACATATTTTGGATATTAATCTATTTTCACATACCTGATTTGCAAATATTTTCTGCCATTCGAGGACTTGCCTTTTCATTTTAATGGTTTCTTTTGTTGTGCAGAACCTTTTCAGTTTGGTGTACTCCACACTTTATTTGCTTTTGTTGCCTTTGCTTTAGGTGGTAAATCCAAAAAATTCACTGCAAAGACCTTTGTCAAGGAGTTTACTACCTATGTTTTCTTCTAGGAGTTTGGAGGTTTCAAGTCTTACATTCAACTCTTTAATGAGTAAATTCTTGTGTTTGGCTTAAGATAGTGGTCCCATAGTTCCTTCTTTTGTATGTGGCTGTCGAGTGTTCCCAGCACCATTTATTGAAGAGACTGTCCTTTCCCTGTTTTATATTCTTGGATCTTTTGTCTAAATTAACAGACCATATATATGTAGGTTTTTTTCTAGGCTTCTAATTGTTTCCCATTCATCTCTGTGCCTGTTTTTATGTCAATACCATATGGTTTTGATTACTTTAGTTTTGCAGTATAGTTTGAAATCAGGTAACATGATATGTCCAGATTTGTTTTTCTTTCTCAAGGTTGTTATGGCTCTTCAAGGTTGCTTGTGGTTGTATACAAATTGTAAGACTCTTTATTTCTGTAAAACATGCCATTAGAAATATAGGGATTTCATTGAATCTGGATATTGCTTTGGATAGTATGGACGGTTTAACAGTAGTCTTCCAGTCCACGAACATGGAATATCTTTCCATTTAATTGTGTTCTTCTATTTCTGTCATCAGTGTCATATAGTTTTCAGTGTGCATATCTTTCAAGTATTTTTTCTCCATGTATTTAGATATGATTTTTATCCTTAATTTCGCTAATTTGGTTTATCACATTGATAATTTGTGGATGTTGAACCATCCTTCTATCCCTGGAATAAATCATACTTTATCATAGTGTATGATCCTCTTAATGTGTTGTATAATTTGGTTTGCTAATATATTTTTTTCTCAAGATTATTTATTCGACAGAGCACAAGCAGAGGGAGCGAAGGAAGCAGGCTCTCTGCTGAGCAGAGAGCCGATGTGGGGCTCCATCCCAGAACCCTGTGATCATAACCTGAGCCAAAGGCAGATGCTTAACTGACTGAGCCACCCAGGGGCCCTGGTTTGCTAATATTTTGTTGAAAATTTCTACATTTATGTTCATCAGGAATACTGGTCTATAATTTTCTATGGCAGCCCTTTCAGGTTATGATATCAGGGTAATACTGTCCTCATTAAATGAATAGAAAGTGTTCCCTGCTCTTTTATTTTTTTAAAAAATTTGAGAAGGATTGGCATAAGTTTTTCTTTCAGTGTTTGGTAGAATTCTCTAGTGAAACTGGTCCTGAAGTTTTGTTTGTTGACAGATTTTTGATTACTGACTCAATCTCTTTACTATTAATTAGTTGGTCTACTCATATTTTCTATTTTTTTATGATTTAGTCTCTTCTGGAAGGTTTTATATTTCTAAGGGTTTATCCATTTCTTCCAGGTTGTCCAATTTGTTGGTGTATACTGCTTGTAAATAGTCTCATGTTCATTTGTATTTCTGTGGTATTATCTCTTTCATTTGTGATGGTATTTCAGTCTTCTTAGTGAGTCTAGCTAAGAGTTTGTCAATTGTGTTTGTTTTCAAAGAATCCAGCTCTTAGTTTCATTGAACTTCTGTCTTTTTAGTGTCTATTTCATTTGTTTCTGCTCTGATCTTTATTAACTTCGGGCTTCCTCTGTTATTATTGTTCTAGTTCCTTGAGGTGTGAAGTGAGGTTGTTTGAGATTTTTGTTTCTTGAGGCAGGCCTTTATTGCTATGAAATTTTCTTAGAATTGGTTTTGCTGCATTCTGTAAATTTAGCTTTTATTTACAATTTCATTTGTCTCAAATATTTTGATTTCTTCTTTGCTTGATTTGTTGTTTAATCTCCTCATGTGCGATTTCCCCAGTTTTCTTCTCGGAATTGACTTCTAGTCTCATACTACTGTGGTCATAAACGATGCTTCATATGATTTTATTCTGAAATTTTTTAAGATTTGTTTGGAGACCTAAAGATATGATCTAGCCTGGAGAATGTTCCCTATGCTCTTGAAAAGAAAGTTGCTTTTGGATAAAATGTTTTGCATTCGTCTATTGAGTCCATCTGGTCTAATGTCATTTAAGGACAATGTTTCTTTATTGATTTTCTATCTAGATGATCTATCCACTTAAGTGGGGTATTAAGGTCTCTTACTACTAATGTAGAGGTATTTCTCCCTTTTTAGGTCTTTTAATATTGCTTTATTTGATTGCTTTTATGTTGGGTTCATAAATATTTATGTTATATCTTTTCATTGGATTGACATTTTATTGATCTGTAAAGCCCTTTATTTTTGTTAGAATTTTTGTTGTAAAGTCCATTTGGTCTGATATAAATGTAGCTATCTCAGCTTTCTTTTGATTTCTATTCTGATGAAGTAACTTTTTTCCTTCTGTTCAGTTTCAGTGTGTATATCCTTATGTCAGAAGGGCGACTCTTATATAGATGCTTTTTTTTTTTTTTTATCCATTCATGTCTTTTCATTGGAGAACTTACTGCCATTTTTGTAGTTCCTCTGTGTTCCTTTTTTTCTTATTCTCCTCTTTTATGGTTTGATGATTTTTCTTGCTGGTATTCTTAGGGTCCTTTCTCATTATCTTTTGTGCAAATACTCTAGGATTTGCTTTGTTACCACGAGGCTTACATAAAAAATCTGTTATTTACAATAGTCTCTTTTAATCTGATAATAACTTAAGTTCAAATACATTTTGAAACTATAATTTCACGTTTTGTTTTTGATGTCACTTTTTACAACTTTTGTCTTCTAACCTTCATACAGCTTTGTAAGTGATTAATCTATTACCTTTATATATACTTACATTTACCAGTATGATTTATGCTTTTATATGTTTTCTTGTTATTTAATTAGCACCCTTTCTTTTGAGCTTAAACAACTCTCTTTAATATTTTTTCTAAGTCTGATTTAGTGATGAACTCCTTTAGCTTTTGCTCATCTGGAAAAGTCTTTCTCCTTAATTAATTCTGAATAACTTTGCTGGACATAGTATTCTTGGTTGGAAGTTCTTTTCTTTCAATACTTTGTATATATCATGACCTTCCCTTCTGGCCTACAGTTTCTCCTGAAAAATCAGTTTATTGAGGGTTCCTTTGTATGTAACAAGTAATTTTTCCATTGCTCCTTTTAAGATGCCCACCTTTTCTCTCATTATCATGTGTTTGAGTTTGGGTCTCTTTGGGTTCCTCTTATTTGGAATCTGACCTTCCAGGAGCTCTACGTCGGTTTCTTTCCCCAGGCTAGGGAAGTTTTCAACCATTCTTTTCTTTTCCCCTTTAACTGGGCCTACCATTTTGTCCTGCCAGCCATCTGAAAACCAGTCACTCGGCTGTGGTGGCAGCTCCTTCAGGCTCAGGCATACAGTCAGGAGTGGCACCTTCCCTGCCACGAATGCTCCCTCATTCCCCACCTGCTCCCCACCCAAGTGCTGTCATTTTTTATATTCTGCCTTTGCTACATTTGCTGCTCCAACTCACTCACATACGGCCAAGGGACACAGATCTTGACATGCACTCCTGTGAGGTTGGGGTGGCAGTCTCCTCGGTTCTCTCCGTCTGGTGTATACCTCAGCCATTATTTCTTCAATTAAGTGTTCAGCCCATCTCTCTCTCCTCCATCTGAGACAACGGTAATGCCAGTGTTCGTCTGCTTGATGTTGTCCTTTAATCTATCGTTTCTTTTTCCATTCTTTTTTTTTCTTTTTGCTGCTCTGATGAAGTTTCTCTGTCCTGCCTTAAAGTTGACTGACATGTTCTTCTGCTTCATCTAATCTTTTATTGAACCCCTTCCAGGGTATGTTTTTCATTGCAGTTATATACCTCAGTGATTTCTGTTTGGTACTTATATTTGTCTCTTTGCTGAAGCTCTGTGTTCATCCATTCTTGTCTTGAGGTTGGTGAGCACCTTTAGGACTGTTACTTTGAATTCTATCAGGTAATTTACTTCTACTTAATTAAGGTTTTCTCCTGTTTTTTTTTTTTTTTTTTATCTTGTTCTTTTGTTTGTTTGGAATATACTCCTCTGTTTTCATTTTGCTTGACCCTCTGTGTTGGTGTCTGTGTATTACATAAAACAGCCACCTCTCCCAGTCTTGAAGGGTTAGCCTCGGGTAAGATGCAACTTATCATTCAACTGTGCCCTGGCTCTTGGTTGTCTTTCAAATTTGTGTGCTTGTCCAAGTAGCCTGTTTTTAACAGCCCCTAGTGGTTGATATTGTGCCAAGACTTGTCAGTGTCCTAGAGTGAAGGATCTCAGTATTCACTTAGATGCAAGCTCACTGGTAGCCAGACTTGCAGGCAGCCACTCCCCCCTTCCCCTTTTTTTAGGGTTACAGGGGATGTTTGTTTAAAAGGATATTTACTGGGAAGAGTACTTATCAACCTGAACAGAAGAGTGAATAAAGAAGGGAACTCCCTGTGGTCACAAATACACAAGACCTCCATCATACATGATGTACAAGGCATTTCAGTTTGTGAACCCCAGTTCAGAAATTCTTTTCCATTAAATCGAATATTTCTGGATTTGTACTGTAATGAAATACATTTAAGCATGGAAAAGTTTTACTGAAAGGAAAATCATGGAGAAGAATAAGGGAGGGAATGTACAAATTCGTAAGTTATATAGAATACTCTTTAAATCATAATTACATTTTTCTATCTTCACAGTAATATAGAACATAGTCCCTTGCAGACCTGGTTCGGATTTTATTTACTGAGAGAGACAGAAGGTGAATGCAAACAAGGGGAGAGATAGAGACAGAGGGAGAAAGAGCATATCAAACAGACTTTCCATGGGGAGCATGGAGCCTGACGTGGGGCTCTATGTCACAGCCCTGAGATGATGACCTGAGCTGAAATCAAGAGTAGGTTGCATAACCAGCTGAGCCACCCAGGCACCTCACTTGGTTCAGATTTTAAACCAAATACGCTTTAGTCTTCTACATAAGTGTTTGGAAATGACTTTTCTGCATTTAAGATGAATCAGTACTTTTGTACAGTAGTAACAACACCAGGAAGACCAAGACAAACGAATACAGTTTTCCCAAAGCTACAGCCTGAAAAGTCGATTCCATATACATGAATGGGTTTCTTTGCTTGAAAGTCTAAAGGATATAAGGAATGGAGATATTAAAATGCTTTCTTGAGGGGAAGAAGGATGATACCCTTTATGCACTCCATTTTCTTTCCCTTTGCCACATTTATATTCTTTTCCTGCAGTCTGTTGTCCACGTGTTGTTCCTAAGCGACTGACGAGACTGCTGTCTCTGTAGGTGTTTTTGTTCAGAATATCGAGTTCTGCAATGGCCTCATCTGAAGTCGTTTTAGCCCGTGTGCAAGCCAGCTCTGGGGTATTGAGGATCTTACAGTAAAATACAGAAGAGTTAAGGGCCAGCCCCAGGCAGACTGTGTGTGTGGACTGCTTCTCTTTTAACAAAAGCCCCCTGGTATGGTCCCTGGAAACTGTCATTTGTTTTTGATTATCACCATTTGCAGTGTCAACAAATTATACCAGAAATGATCTCCCTTCACTTTCAGATAGAAGACATTACTCTCTGGATCCAAATACTCACCTGACAATTCCCACACCAGGAGGCATGTGGACTCCAGTTTGGACTCCACTTTGTCAACTGCAACCTTTTGTAGAAGGATCTGTTTTCTGATCAGTGCTGGAGAGAAAGCACTGAAGAGATCCTCTACCCCAACCATGGCCACGTAGGCCACTGAGGGCATGTTGCACTCCCTGTTGGACAGCTTGGTGCCCGATTTCATCACTACCTTCAAGGAGGTGGCTGTATCATTGTAGAGGTCATCCTACTTGGCAATCTCACCTTCTGTATCTGCTCTGTCTTCTCCTCGGGACTAGGGAGGGAAGGCGGAGGGCAGATTAAGTAGTGGCATGCAGATGGCATTCGTGTGCCTTGGCTGCGGCCTAAGTTCCACCACTTAGATCTGCTTTTAGCTTCACCTGAGGACCCTTCCAGTCTCTGCTTTTAGCTTCACCTGAGGACCCTTCCAGTCTCATCCTTCCCTGGAGCCAAAGGTTGGGGTAGCACCAGAGGGAAGCTTTTAAAGTATCCAACTATAGGAGGCAGTCCAAGATGCAGGGGAGGAAAACACTGAATTCACCTCCACCCCCAGACACACTCAATCTACACCTACATTTGGAGCAATTACTCTTGGAGATGAACTGAGATCTGAACAAACACATTTATCTATACAGCAAACAAGAGAGGGACCACATAGAGGAGAGTAGGAGAGACAGAGACATGGTCACAACAGAAACCCCATCCCCAATGTAGAAACCTACAGTAGGGAGGGTTAGCAGTGAGGGGCCCACACCCAGACTCACTTGCCCTAGGACACCACAAAAAACCAACAGCTAAAGGGCAACTAGACTGTAATTGAAGGAAATCTACTTACTAATCATGGAGTATCTGCCAAATCGGCTGGGAACTGCTGGAACCCAGTACTGTCAACAGAGAAAGGACCCAGTCCCTCTAGCCAGCCTACCAGGGCTTGGCCAATGTGCCCTGAGACCCTAGCTCATGTCGGGTAGTCCCAGCTCACGTCTGCTTGAACTCCAGCCCGCTTGAGGCAGCCCCAGCGAGGCATGGCCTGGCAAGCCCGTCAAAGCTGCACTAGCAGTGGCCCCAGAGGCCACCCTGACACAAGACTGCTACTTCAAGATGGGGAGAGGCAGGAAGCTGTTCTGCCTAACTCACACACAAAAAGTCAGTCAAACAAAAGGAAGAGACAGAAGATGAACTTCCAAACAAATGAAAAAGATAAAATCCTAATGAATTCGGAGTAATTTATCTGATGAAGTAATGGTCATAGAGATGCTCACAGATCTCAGAACTAATCAGAGCTGAAGAATACAATAAATGAAATGAAAAATACACTAGAGGGAATCAACAAATTAGATGATATGCAAAAAAAAAAAAAAAAAAAAAAAAAAAAAAAAAAATCCCCAACCATATATATAGACATATCCTCATTTTAATAAATGCTTTAAATAAAGTAAAATTAATATAAATTCTTTTTAAGAGACTTGTGGCACAACACCAGGCATAATGACATTTGACTTACCTTTCTAGAACAGGTCCCTTCTTGCACATGTTTCTATCCAGACTTTTTGTCTGTGCTGAGCTGTGAGAATTTTTTTTTTTTAAAGATTTTATTTATTTCTTTGACAGAGAAAGAGAGACAGCCATTGAAAGAGGGAACACCACAGGCATGGGGAGTGGAAGAGGAAGAAGCAGGCTCCCAGCAGAGGAGCCTGATGTGGGGCTCGATCCCAGGACTCCAGGATCACGCCCTGAGCCGAAGGCAGACGCTTAACTACTGAGCCACCCAGGCGCCCCTGAGCTGTGAGAATTCTTTACAAGGTCCTGTCCAGAATAGTTTCAGCAGTGGCATGTGCTTTTTTTCCTGGAACCTAGTAATTGTACAATACTCATGGATATTGCAAAATGAGATCTATGTCCCAGAAACAAGAGAAAAATAGTCCAGAGCTGCAATGCTTCTATTTTACTTACATTTGGTCAGGGTTTTTGTTACTTACAAACATTTTTCTTTGTCACTGTCTTGATTCTCAAAAGATCTATTTCCCCCCCAAAGACAAGCAAAAACAGTAAATGTGTTGTGTAGTAGTCTGAACTGCTGTTCTTAGTTTATGACAAGTAACTCCCATCCTGATGCCTACAGACAAAAGCTCTCCTGGATCTCACCTATTAATTGAAAGCTTTTAAGTATTCTTCAGCCAGTTGACTTTGTAGTGTTCCTATGGTTCAGAAGTGAATGGCCTCTGATATCTAGAACACTAATTTGAGTCAAAATGTATAGCAACAATCGTATAGAAGGTAAGAACATAATTTAGGATATATTGGAACATATTTTGAATGTCTTAAAAAAATAGGCATTATCTTTTGAAACAGGCATTTTTTTTCCAGTTTGAAATACTAGGAAGATAAAGTAAGTTTGTTGGCAGTGTTCTCTCACTTTTTCTTGTGATATGAATGTAGATAGATGCTGTTAAAACTGAAGACTGGTGGTGGTGCTATTTCAGAAAGGATGAACTTGGAAATTGTATTACAAGTAAAGTTGATGATTTATTACTTTCTCAATGCAGGCATTGAGAAAATGCACTTATAGAAATATTCTAATTTTTGTGTCAGGGTAATAGAAAATACAATACTATTCCTGGTTTTAAAATGATTCTATTTGAATGACTTCATGTGTTTGCTGAGCTTTCTTAAAATGAGTCCTTTATAAAACCTTTTTGGTAGGAAACTTAGAATAAGTGTATCCCTTATTTATGAACATTTATATAGCAAAAAATTTTACTTAAGCTACCTGTTTGGTTCTTCAAAAGTACTTAGTTTTTTTATTTATTTATAGTTTGTGGCCACTAGTGGTAATTGATACATAGCTCTGCCAGGCAACCTTTGCATTTGTGTATATTTAATGATAGTTTCCAAGAAAAGGGAAACATAGTTGGATTCTTTTCATTGTATTTCTGTTCCTCTTTAGAGACATTAGTTTTTGAACTTACAATTGTTACTAACAAACTAAAAGCTTTGCCTTATTTTTTCATTAACTGCAACACTGGGGATATTAACTTGCTTTTTGTAATGATGCAAAAATATTGGCTACATTTTAGTCAAAATTGGTAGGGCAGAGAAATAAAGATTTAATAGTAGCTAAATCCTTTCTCCTACATGGACCGTGGCAGAGGGAAGCCAGGTAACTCTTAAGAGTTACCAGCTACTTTTTACTCCTAGGAAGGAAACCCCTCAAGCCAGTGGTTCCAGGTACAGGCATTTCTGTGGTCATGTCCTTCCTAGTTTGGGTAGCTGTAGTTTTTTAGCTGCACATTGTCTGTTGCTTAAATTCAGAGATTTAGTTCTCTTCCTGGGAACTGCCTCTTAAGTTAGAAAGATTACATGGTGAAGTCCTCCTCATTATTATTTACTATGGCCAATTCTTGATGAAACTCCAGTGTTGTATCATATTCCTTTTCAGAAGACTTTTCCCTTTATTCTTTGGTTGTGTGTTAGGGTGTTTATTAACAGAGCTCTCCAATGGCTTTCTCGAACTCCAGTTTTACAGTGTATAGGAACGTGGCTGGCAGCTGAGTAGTGGGTCTCTTAAATAGCATATGTAGCTGCCTTTTGTCCGTGATGTCAGCTGCACCAAAGCATTGCTGGATCTCAAGAAACGCAATTCCCGTGGATGTGATGATGGCTGATTAGAGCCAGAGTCACAGGGATGGACAATTAATGCAGTCCAAGTAATAACTAAGACTGCTCGTGATAATTAAAAAAAAAAAAAAAAGAAAGTTTCCATTATAATGTGGCTTTTCAAATGACAGTCTTGGACATAAATACTGGTAACCACAGAACCTCCATTTGACTGATAAAGCAAAAAGGCTTAAAGAGCCCAAGGGAAAACACAGTTTCATAACCACATACAATCCAGCATAATGGGTATGGTGTAATGTATAATAGAAGAGAGATTACAGAGGTCATTTGTGAAATAGGCAGTCTATTTTGTGTGTGTGTGTTTTTCCCTGCCACTAGCTGTGCGTGTAGGGTGGGGGAGTGTGTCCCTGGATTTGGTGTAAGCTGTCCACAGCCTGTATGTATGCCAGGAGGGGATATTAATCACAGATCACTTTTTTCCCCTCACTCCTTAGCAAAGACTAAACAAAATTAAAAAATAAAATAAGAGGAGCTGGAGAGTTCTATCCTACCTGGAGTGTGACCTGCACGTTTACCAGCTTCCGGACATTCTGCTGAGGACGTTTGCCTGTCCTTCGTGACTGACTAGTGAGCCACCTGCATGAAAACCCAAGAATATACCACACTGGGAGAAGGCAGCCAAGGCTCGCTGTATAATTAACACATAGGAAGATAAAGAAAAAAAAATCTTTCCATTTGTAAATTTTTTTTCTTTCATTTCCTCCCTTTTATTGAGGTGATTGTGCAAATTAATCTGTAAATCCCTTCAGGAGAAAGCCTTCTAATTTCCCTTTAAGAACCTCTATTGTTACATAAGAATATCTCATTAAGCTTTACTTTTCTTAGGGAATACCAAGGCAGCAGGTGCTAATAAAAGAAAGAAAAAGATTTTTTTAAAGTTATGCCTTTTACCAATGAAAATTAAAAGGTGTTAAATACACTTTTAATTTAAGCATTTTCTTAAATTCAGGAGTTGAGCATCTGTTTGACTTCCTTTCTAGAAGCTTTTTAGGGCAATTTCTTCTCTATCGGGTGGCAACGTGAAATGCTTTAACATTATTAAACCTGCTAAAGCTTATTCCCAAGTTAAGGATTTATCTGGTAAGCCGACTAAAGAATAGTTTCCCTTTTGATTAGAGTCAATTATATAGAAACTTCTCATCTGAGTTTTAGTGTCTTACATTTATCATTTTTATTCAAGGGTCTAAAGTAGAATGCTTTCTGTAGCCTCCAGGCGGAGAGATTATAAGCAAGATGAGCAGTAAAATCAAATTCTTGTTGTGTATTGAAAGCATGTTTAAAAATGCCTTATCATACAAACTGGTATTCCTGAATGAAACACAATAGTGGATGCAAAGTTCGCACTCCTTTAAATTCTAACGTGTTCTTTTCAAATGAAACTTACTTGTCTTTCACATTTAAACATGCTTGCCCCATTGCCTATCAAGTATTTTTACAACATATTGCTAAAATGTGGATAGATTCTTAGGATTTTGCAGTTAGTAAACATTCATGCAGGTTTTTCTTTGTCTCCTAAGATTATACCCCCTTATCACTTTCTAACTTCTAAAAAAAAAAAAAAAAAAAAAAAAAAAAAAAAAAAAAAAAAAAAAAAAAAAAAAAAAAAAAAAAAAAAAAAAAAAATCAAGAAAGAGTTACAATGCATTGACAGTGATTAGTATGAAAAACATTTTCCTTTTCAGCCCTGTCATTTTACTTCTCAAAAAGTCAGTGTTAGAGGATGGTGTATGTTTATCTATGTTCAAAACTTGGTCAATACATTTTAATAACACACAAGCTATATAGAATTTTAAAGGAACTGTGACTGAGCATTGATGAAAGGACTGGTAGTTTTGTGATCAATGTGATTTTCTTTATAAGTATAATCAGACCATATGAATTTTCTAGGAACTGTGTTTTCTTAATAGGACTTGGAGAACTTGCCTTGGTTGTACACATGAATCTATTTCGTTATACATGATCTTTAACAATATGCTGTAGTTTTGTACCATGATTTAAAGAACATTTCTGTTAGTGGATATTTAGTTGATCCTCAAGGTAAGATTAAGCTCCCCTAACCCCCACCCACCTTAATAGCATGAAAAGGAGCAGAATCTGGGGACCAGCATGGACATGTGGCCTCAGCAAGTTCCAGGTCCCCTAGCCCACCTCTAGCCCCAGATGCCCTGGGGCGCACAAGCGCACATACACAAAGTACCACAATTTAAAAGAACAACTAGCATATAAAGGAGCCAGTCCCAGAACTCTGCCAAACAAGGAGCTGCTGAAACTCTCACCTGGTAGAAGGGGCTGACAGTCTACATTTCTCTACCTTGAAAGCATAGACCAGTGCACTGGGCAGGCACCATAAGCAGCCTGCCACTTCACTTCAGGGATTCCTGAGCCCTTAGCCCACAGCAACCCCAGCTGTCTGACCAAAGCTGCCACAGGGCCATGGACAGTCCTGGTTAGGGTGCACCCTAGCTCCAGACTTTGCGCCAAGGAGACACGGGTGCCAAGCACCACAGAACACTCCCGGCCCTACCATTTTGGATTTAGATGGCTTGCTAGGGCACCCCTGGTGTAGAGTGCTCTGGTACCTCCCAGCTGATGTCTTCTTTGGATCCAGCCATCAGGGTGCTCCTTGCAGAGTGCCCTAGGAGTTCCAAATCCATGCCTCCACCGTTGTAGCTACCCCATGAGGAACCCCCAACGTGATTCCACTTTAACTTCAGAGTACTTTCAGCATATAGAATCCTAGGACCCCCTCAGCTTCAGCTGTCCCATGAGGGTGCCCAGTGTGTACAGAACCCCAGGACCCCTAGTCCAGGACAGTCACAGCTCTAGCCCACCAGTAAAATCCATCAAGTACCTAGAATCTACACAGAGGACGACCATACATGAGACCATTCCTTCCAGTTTAGAACTAGCTGTTCCTCAAATCCATAGAAACACACACAGAATTTGTTTCTAAAGAAAGAATAAGACAAGCCTCCAAAAAAGAACAAAATGCAATGGAGATAAGTAGTATGCCTGATAAAGAATTTAAAGTAATGATTGTAAAGACGCTCACCAAGCTGGAGAGAAGAGTTAAAGAACACAATGAGACTTTCAATAAAGAGAGAACATAAAGAACCAGTGACAGGTTAAAGAATACAATAGCTTAAAAAAATACCCTAGAGAGAACCCACAGGAGATTAGCAGGTGCCTAAAATGTAAGTCATCGGGAAGACAGGGCAATGGGGAGCACCCAAGCTAAGACGAAAAGAGAAAAGAATTTTTAAACAATAAAATAGGTTAAGGGATCTCTTAACCATTAAGTGAACACACATTGCCATTATAGGGGTTCCACCAAAAGGAGAAAGGGGCATAAGACTTATTTGAAGAAATAATGGCTGACAACTTCCCTAACCCCGAGGAGGAAATAGATATCCAGGTTCAAGAATCACCGAGCGTTCCAAGGAGGTCTACCCCACTGCACATAATTCAAGTGTCAAAGGTTAAAGAGAATTTTAAAAACAGCAAGAGAGAAGCAAAATTTTAAGTACAAGAGAAACCCTGTAAGATTACTAACTGCTTTCTCAGCAGAAAATTTGCGGGCCTTAAAGGTATAGCATGACATGTGAAGAGCAAGTTTATCATTTAGACTTGATGGCGAGACTAGAGGAGTTTATCACCACTACACCAGCCTTACAAGAAATGTTAACGGTACATCTTTAAGTGGAAGAGAAAATGCCATCATTACATATAAGCAAATGATTCCCAAACAAGATGTAAAAGATGGGATATACATAAAATGTAGAGAAAAAATAGAATGTATTTGGACTTCAACTTAATATAGACTACCATATACTTAGGATGTTATATATAAACCTCATCGTAACCACAGATCCATAAACCTTAAGAAAAAACACAAAAAAGGAAGAAAGCCAAACGTAACACTAGAGAAACTCAATCACAAAGAGAACAAGAGAAGAAGAAAGGAACAGAGAGAACTACCCCAACAACCAGAAGGCAGGTAACAAGAATGCGCTAAGTACATACCTATCAGTAATTTCTTTAAATGGAAATGGCCTAAATGCTTCATTCAAAAGATACAGGGTGGCAGAATGCGTTAAAAACCAGACCCATCTAGATGCTGCTTATAAGAAATTCACCTCAGATATAAAGACACACACAAAATGCAAGTGAAAGGATGGAAAAACCATTTAATGGAAGCAGAAAAATGTCAGGTTTGGCCAGCAAACCCTGAGGTGGCGAATGAAAAGATGACTCCAGACATCTTAGTAGGAGAAAGGAGAGGGCATGGGGACCAGACATTCTAGAGGCGAAAGGTCCAGAGCCAAACTGCCTCCACTTTTATTGTGAATGTTATCAATACAACAAGGAAAAAAGAAAAACAAAAAGGAGTGAGAAGCCTTAATAATCAGGACAGTGACATGGGGAGTATCGTGTGATCTGAACGAGCCGTGTTCATGAGACGCGTGCAGACAGGGAGCGCGTGGAGCACGTGACCACCAAAGGCCAATGTTTCTCCTGAGCATTTACTCCCTGGAGGAGTGCACTGAGCCGCCACAAGGATCTGGCTGTTTTCAGCCCAGAAACCTTAAGGGAGGCCCAGTTTTCTGGACATTCCATCTTTGCTTTTCAATTAGTCTCATCTAGGGAGGAAGGTGTTTATTAAATCTTATCTGGTTAGGCATTATGAATTCCCACACAAAAAAAGAAAAAAGGATAGCAATACTTCCGAAAAACAGACTTTAAAACAAAGATTGTAACAAGAGACAAAGAAGGGCATTATAAAAGGATAAAGGGATTAATCAAACAAAAGGATTTGACAAAGAAATTGAAAATAATACATTAATGGTAGCGGATTTTAACACCCACTTTTATCAATGGATAAATCATTCGGGCAGAAAAATCAACAAGGAAACAATGTCTCTGAATGACACCAGGCCACAATGAACTAATAGATACATACAGAATAGTCTGTCCAGCAACAGCACACATTGTTTTCAATGCACATGGAACAACCTCCAGACTAGAGCACGTATCGGGCTGCAAAATGCATCTAAGTGTAAGAAGACTGAAGTAAGAAATAATCCCATGCTTATGTGCTCAATTAATCTATGACAAAGGAGCCAAGAATATACAACGGGGAAAAGACAGTCTTTTCCACAAACGGTGCCAAGAATACTGGACAAAGAAAACACTTTTATACCATACAAAGAACCCCTCAAAAATGCATTAAAAACTTAAATATAAGACCCGGAACCATGAAAACCTTAGATGAGAACATAGGCAGTAATTTCTGTGACATGAACTGTAGAAACATTTTTCTAGGTATGTCTCTTATGGCAAGGGAAACAAAAGGAAAAATAAATTATTGGGACTACATCAAAATAAAAAGATTTTGCTCAGCAAAGAAAACCAACAAAACAAAGCAGCAGCCTATTAAATGGGAGAACATACATGCCAATGATACATCCAATAAAGAGTTAATATCCAAAATACATCAAGAACTTCTACACTCAACACCAAAATACAGTTAAAAAATGGACAGAGGACCTGAATAACCATTTGTACAAAGATGACATAGAGCTGGCCACCAGACACAGGAAAAGATGCTCAACATCACTCATCATCAGGAAAATGCAAATCAAAACCACAATGAGATTGTCAGAATGGCTAAAATCAAAGACAAACAAGTTTTGCTGAGAATATGGAGAAAAAGAAGCCCTCATGTACTGTTGGTGGGAATGTGAAGTGATACAACCATTATGGTAAATAGTGGAGAGTTTTCTCAAAAAATTAGAAATACCATAGGTTCCAGTAATTCCACTACTGGGTATTTACCTAAAGATAACGTAAGCACTAATTCAAAAAGATACATGCACCCCTTTGTTTATTTCAGCACTATTTCCAGTAGCCAAGAAAAGGCAGCAGCTTAGTGTCCATCAAGAGATGAATGGATAAGGAAGATGTGGTATACAGGTCATGGATTATTACACAGCCATAGAAAGGACGAGATCTTGCCCTTTGTGACAATATGGGTGGACCTAGAGTATATTATGTTAAGTGAATTCAGTCTGAGAACGACAAATACTATATGATTTCATTCACATGTGGAATCTAAAGAACAAATGAAAAACAGAATTATCCATACAAATTGAGAGAACAAACTGAAGGTTGCCAGGGGAAGGAGGGTAGGGTAAGGGGCAGAATAGGTGAAGGGGAGTGCAGATACAGTCTTCTAGTTTTGAAATCTATAAGTCACAGGATATTTTAAATATAGTTTTCATGCCATTGCTTTCCAAAAATGTTACATCGATTAATATTCTGTTGAAATATTCACGAAATTTCCCCCATAATTAGGCTAATTCTTAGTATTACCAAATATATTAAACATATCTGTTTTTCTTCATTTTTACTTTATAGAGTGAAGGAAAAATAACTGTTCTTTTTACTTCCCAGAGAGCGTGTGAGGTTAAATATTTGCTTGTATTTAAAAGTAACTTTAACGTATTTTTTGTGGTTTGTGTATTTACAAATTTTTCCAATTTTGGGTTTTTTTCAGTCCATTTTTAAAATAATTTTTTCTCTTACACAAGCTTTACATATTTTCCCCATTCTATTACTACCGTTTGGGGGAAAAAAAAAAAAAACTTGTTCCTGACATACTTTTATAAAAAAAAGTTTAGTATTATGTAATTAAATTCAACAGTTGTTCTCTTAGGATTCCTTCATATTATAGCTCATTAAATGGGCCTTTATCCTTTAGTTTTGAACATTTTTTTCTAGTATTTTTAGGGTTTTATATTTTATGCTTAGTGTCTGAAATTTATATTAGGAGGTAAATGGTAAATTTCCAACCCATTTTTCTTCTAGAAGTTTGAAAGTTTACTCCAAATGGATCATAGACAAAAGATTGTACCTAAAGTTAATTTGTATTTGGCATGAGATAAGAATTAAGTGTGTTTTTGGTTTCTTTTTTTGTTTGTGGGGTTTTTTTTTGTTTTGTTTTTGTTTGTTTGTTTGTTTTTTGGTGTATGTCTATCTAGTTTTTCCAGTGCTGTTTATTGAAAATATTTCTTTCTTCACTGGGAACTGTGTCAGGAAAAAAAAAAAAGATGGAGGAGGGGACTAAGAAGAACAGGACAAAAAGATGCCTGTGGGGATATCTAGGGGTAGTATAATAGAGATAAACCTGTTCTGATGGTCCCATAAATGTACATATGTGAGAACTGCATAGAATATACATGCACACACAATGCATGTGAAACTGGTGATATATTCAAAGTTGATATAATTGGATTTTAGCTATAATATTAGACTATACTTATACAGTATGCGACCATTGGAAGGAACTAGGCAAGTGGTATGTGAGACTAACCTTTTATTTTGTAGTGATACTGACCAAAATTATCTGTGAAAACATTCTAAAATAAAAAGTAATACTTTTAACAAAAATAACTTTGAAAATTATTGAATCCTTGAAGTAAAAGCCAGGAACTATAAGAAGAAAATATGTGTTTACTAATGACCAAAAGAGGGACAAAATTTTCAAATCAAGAACTGTTAAATAAGCAAGCAACTATTTGAGCAAAAATTGTTACTTATTCTGTGATCACATTCACTAGACTAAGATTTTTTATCTTAGTAAAATGGTCCAAAATGTATAATACAGGGCGAAGAGGTCAGTGGAAGTTGACTTTCCTAAAGGACTTGTGCATCTAAATGGAATGGATAAAAATACAGTTACAATAAAAAATGAACTGATTGATTAGGTTTCTATTTCCATTGCAATTATTAAAATTTATCATTTTGAGCATAATCTGTTCTGTCTTCAGAACATATATAAAAATGCCTGGGAGAATGATCGTACAACTTCCCGTGAGATTTTTTTTTTTTTTTTAATTTTAGAACTCACATGTGAGCAGGGTGGGGAGGGACAGAAGGAGAAGGAGAGAACCTCAAGCAGACTCCATGCTGAGTGCTGATCCTGACAAGGGCTCAATCTCACGACCATGAGATTATGACCTGAGCCAAAACCAAGAGTCGGACCCTTAACTGCGCCACCTAGGTGCACCTCCCATGAGAAATTTTAAAAAGTGTGTGTCTCACCACATCCATGGGGATGCAACAGGAAGACAGATGCCCATTCAATATAAAATAAATGTTTTATCATTCAGACGTGATTAAAGATGACACTAACAGCTTTGAAGGTAGTAGGCTCTCTCTTTTCTGAATGTGTTCATTCACAGATGCAAATGTTTCATCATAGCAGTAACATAAATTTGGACTGGAAGTACTGCAAATTGCTTTAAACATGTAGATTGTATCAAAAAAAGGTATTTCCTCATTGATGTATTTTTTAAAAAGGACTTCACATCCGGATGGATTGCCTAATTATCTATTAATTCTAGTCCCAAACTGCATTTGAAAATGAGACAAGGCCCAGATATATTAGTGATGCAGCTCAGAATAAAGCCCTATTTTTTAAAATAAATTGTTATACTTCGCAGAATGCTTTCACCTAGGTTACCTCATTTGATTGTTATGACCTACCTAGAAAGTCAGCAAAGGAGGCATTCTGACTTCTGTTTATACTGTTCAGCAAAAGGAGACATGCATAGAATTAGTGATTTATAGAAGGTGTCACAAGGTGTCTGCTAGATACGAGCTGAGCCGGAGCTTAGATCCAGCATTTTTTCCACGTACAACACTCTATGGTGGCACCTTGTTTTCTATAATAAACAATGCTGTAAGCTTGTGGTAGGCAGAATAATGGTTTACCCAAGGTGTCCGCTTCTGATCTTTAGATCTGGGGATATGTTATCTTACAGGGCAAAAGAAATTTGTTTTGTTTGTTTGTTGTGTTGTTTGGTTTTTAATTTTATTGCATTTAGGATCTCGAGATGGGAGATTATCCTGGATTATCTCAATAAATTTAGTGTGATCATGGGGGTTCTTCCAAGAAAAAAGAGGCAGTAGAGTCACAGTCAGCTTTGTCTAATGGGAATAGAAATCTTCCTGATGTGGGGTCACAAGTCAGGAATACAGGTGGCTTCTAGAAGCTGAAAAAGGCAAGAAAATGGATTCTTCCTTGGAGCCTTCAGAAAGAATAATATACCAGCTGACACTCTGATTTTAGCCCAGCGTAACCCATTTCAGACTTCTGACCTCCAGAACTACCAGATAATAAATGTATGTTCTTTTAAGCCACTACATTCATGGTAGTTTGTTACAGCACCAATAGGAAACCAATACAAAGCTGTTGAGTTAATACTTCTTGTTAATAAATACCTCAAGAATTTTGTTCTAGGTATAATATTCTGACTACGAACTTGCTTCATAATAGAAAATCATGGGAAAAAACCCGAATGCTCATTTTGATTTACTGTTTTTTGTGTTTCTCTCTCTTGACTCCTTTAATTACTTAATGAAAAAAAAAAAGTTTTGATTTGTCATACCTAAGGATATGTTTTCCACAATGTTAATATTCTTCCAGTCTTTTGATTCCTTATGGGTTATTCAAAAAAAAAAAAAAAAAGATTATGCTTTCATTATCGTATGACTTGTTAGTGAATTATGTGTGATTCCAGCAACTTAGTATCAGCAGAGGCCAATATGTCATAGGATTCTAAGAACCTTATTGCTGAATTCTCTGTAAGGTGAGAAGTATTAATTTCATATTTATACACATGTATAAAAGTGTTTTATTTTAAATTATTAAGATTAGTTTTCTACATGGGCCTCCATTATATTTTACCTACGCATTAATTAAACTAGTCAACAAGATCATTTTGGTCTTATCTGTTTAAATACGATTAATAAAAGGTTTGTTATCATGAATTTGTGCCATGCTACCTTTGCTTCTGACGTGCATGGAGGTACCAGGAATGCTATGCAGTGTCCTGGATTCAAGTAGAGGTATTTTGTCTGAGGTCAACATCTGCTGAATTATAAAACAGCCACTCAATCTTTATTTTAAGGGATTGTAGAGTCATTTCTAGAGAGAAGACCCTTTACTGGAGTTATCCTGTCCCAATATGAAGCACTAACTATTTGCTGGAAAATAAATGGTGGTCTGAATAAGCCCTGGAGCCCCTCTGTGTGTTTCTGGATCCATTTATTTGTTATAGATTGCAAGTGAACTTTTAAAAATTTTCCTCAAGGATCTAAGGAAGAATAACCATGGGACATTCAATGTCTCAATAATTGAACATATTAATGCATTCAAAAGGGTTGTAATGCTCAAGTTCAACTTATTCCTTGTTTGGTCACCATGAAATCATGCTTAGTTTCTTATCGAAGCCTTTTTTTTTTTTTTAAACAATGAAGTAGTATTTATTAGCTCACTCAATTTCTCATCTCTTAAAAAATATTCAGCTACAAATTATAGATAAAATTATAATCCTAATTAACACAAATATTATGTCAAATAAAAGTTTTATGTAAAAATATGTCTTTATCTGGAATAGAAGTTAAATAAGGAAAAGCAAAAGTATGTCTATTTGAAAAACATTTAAATTGTTCTTGTTTTCATGTATATACAAAATATATCTGTAAGAAAATTCATTATCCTGTCTAGGCTCACTTCATCAGGCCATTTAATATACCAGCTGACATGGACTTGAGTAGTATTAGCCAACTCAGCATTTATTCATACTTTAAAAAAAAATCACTTTTTTTAAGTATGATTGATTTACAAAAGCCTGTACATATTTAATGTATATAACTCTGAGTTTGGAGATGAATATCCACCTGTGAAACCATTACCACAATCTAAGCCATAAACATATCCATCACCTCTAAAAGTTTCCTCCTGCCAGTATTATTACTGTTAGTATTTGTGGTAGTAACACTTAATACCGTACACCGAAAAATTAGCTTGAAGAGTAGCTCTTATATTAACTCAAGTCACTATTCTGTACAACAGATCTCTAAGACTTATTCGTCTTGTCCAATGTTCCCTTTGACTAATACCTCCTCTCCTTTTCCTGAGTCAGAGTTGATCCCTCACCCATATACTGTGCATATCCTTCAAGCATCAAAAGAATAACCCAGTGTTAAACTACCATATCTGTTTCATGCTGTTTACCTTCAGTTGTCTTCTGTGCTTTGATGAGCTCACGGACTACTCTAAATCAATGCACTTAAATAGTCTTATAAATATCCCCTTGCTTACTCATCCAGAACTCATTATTATTTATGTTGAGAGAATAATGAAGCTCTGGTTCATCGACATTATGATTTATAGCACTTGAAGGACGGAGATTGCAATAACAAACTTATTACTGTATAGCTTTTTTTTTTCAAATAGACTTCAACATTTTTGCAGGTAATGCTTTTTTTTTTTCTTGCAAAACTTTGGAAACTTGCAACAATTCTTTGTTTACTGAGCCCATCTTTTTTTTTTATACTCCTAGATTAAAAGGATTAGATTTTATAATTTTCAAATAACTCCACATGCACGGGACTCATGTCAATAATCCAGATGATATGGCCAGAGTATTTCTACTTTAGTATCAAGGCTACATAATGTAGTAATTTTTATGGGGGGAAAAAAACTTTCAAGTATACAACAACTCAAATAATTCTTTAAAAAGTATTACATTTTCCTTGTATATTGCCATCAAAGGAAAGACAATGATAAAAGCACATAGTGTTTAGCAAATGTAAGACCAATAGCAAATAATCTTGGCATTCTATTTTGTGAGTTTTTCACTATAATGACAAATGTTAATGCTGAAAATGGTTCTCTCTAAATTGACCATGCCACAGGAATCCATGTGTTCCATAAAGGTATCTATTGATTATATAATGCTGTACACATTTTTACCTTATTAATTTACAAGTGGTTTCAAAGAAGATTGTCCTTTATCAGAGGAATCGGAGTTAAATAGATGCCTCTATTAACTAGAACTATCCAACAACATTTTCTATGCCAGTGTCCACCCAAACTAAGGTTTAAATTTTCATTTTAATTTTCAAAGGAGCACACAGCTCAAATAAGTTTGATTATCCATTAATCTAATTTGCTCACTCCAAATCCCACATTTGAGAAATAAATTCTAAAACCTAGTTATATACATATAACCAAACAACTTTGACCCCTGCAAAAGCTTTCTTTAAATACTATTTAGCTAAAGTTTTAGTCATACACACAAGCTAACACACACATATATATTCTAAGTGTTTCGTTTGTTATATTAGAAGGTTGAAAAAGTATCTGTAGGACTCTACATTATGTAGTGCACTCGTCATTCAGCAACCTCTTTTCTAGTTGTAAAATATGGGAAACAAGCACATCATTAAGTCAGTATTTTGGATGGCATTCGGACAAGTGGAAATATAAAATTCAATAGGATGTACAATTCTCTTGGAAGAGGTAACCCAGCAATCAGGAGATAAGGTCTGTAAATATTTACATGCTCAACATAAGAGCACCTAAGTATATAAAGCAAATATTAACAGACCTAAAGCAAGAGATAGCAATACCATAATAGTAGGGGACTTCTTTAATACCATAGTTTCATTAATGCAGACATCATCCAGACAGAAAATCAATATGGAAACATCAGCTTTAAATGACTTATTAGACCAGAGGGACTTAACATATGGAGGATATACTATCCAAAAGCAACAAATTCACATTCTTCTCAAGTGCTCTTGGAGCAGTTTCCAGGAGAGATCATATGTTAAGCCACAAAACAAGTCTTAAAAAATTTAAGAAGATTAAAAGTATTTGAAGCATCTTTTCTGACCACAGGGGTATGAAGCTAGAAATCAATTACAAGAAAAAAAATTTAGAAAATTCACATATGTGTGTGGATTAAAGAACATGTTATTGAACAACCAATGGATCAAAGAATAAATCAAAAGATTTTAAAATACCTTGAGAGAAAGGAAAATGGAAATTGAATATAGCAAAACTTAACGGAATGTAGTAAAAGCAGTTCTAAAAGGATGTTCATAGTGTTAAAAGCCTACCTCAAAAAATTAGAAAAATCTCAAATACCTGATTTTACACTTCAAGGAACTAGCACAAGAAGAATAAAGCCCAAAATTAGTAGAAGGGAGGAAATAACTAAGATCAGGGCAGAAATAAATGAAAGTAAAAAAGACAATGGAAGAGTTAAATGAAACTGATAGCTGTTTCTTTGAAAAAAATAAAACCATAAAAAATCAGAAATGAGATACAATTAATACCATAAAAATACAAAGGATCATAACAGATTGCCACAATTATATAATCAACAAATTGGAACAACCTAAAAAAAAGTATAAATTCCTAGAAACATAGAACCTTCCAAGACTGAATCATGAAGAAATAAAAGATCTGAACAGATAAATGGTAATCCATAATCCAAAAACTTCCAACAAATAAAAGTCCAGGATCTGATACTTTACTAGTGAATTCTACCCAACATTAAAAGAACAATTAATACCAATTCTTCTCACATTCTTTCAAAAAAAAGAAAAGGAGGAAATATCTCCAAACTAATTTTTATGAGGCCAGAATTACCCTGATACCAAAACCAGACAAGAATGCCACAAGAAAGTAATAGATCAGTATCCTTGGTGAACACAGATGCAAAAATCCTCAGCAAAATATTGGCAAACCAAATTCAACAACACATTAAGGGAATCATACATCACAATCAAGTTGAATTTATTCCAGAGATGCAAGGATGGTTCAATATCCACAAATCAATATGACCTAGCACATAACCAAAATAAACGACAAAAATTATAGGATCATCTCAGTAAGTACAGGAAAACCATTCGACAACGTTCAACATTCATTTTTGATAAAAACTCTCAACACAGTGGGTAGAGAGGGAATGCATCTCAACATATTAAAGGCCATCTATGACATGTCCACAAGTAACATCATACTTGCGTGAAAAGATGAAAACTTTCCTGTAAGATCATGAACAAGACAAGATTGCCCACCCTAGCCACTTCTTTTCAACATATTATGAGAAATCCTGGTCAGAGCAGTTAGTCAAGAAAAAGGGAAAACCAATTAGAAAGCAAGAAATAAAATGGTAACTATTTGCAAATGACATGTTATTATACATAGAAAATCTTAAAGCACCAAAAAAAAAAAAACCCAGTTAGAATTGAACAAGAATTCAGTAAAGCCACAGATTACAAAGATCAATATACAGAAATTGTGTTTCTTTACTGTAGTAATGAAGTATCAGAAAGAAATTAAGAAAACAATCCCATTTCAATTACATCAAAGAGTAAAATATGTAGGAATAAATTTAGTCAAGGAGTTGAAAGATATGTACACTGAAAACTAAGACATGGATGAAGGAAACTGAAGATGACATAATTAAATGGAAAGATATTCCATAATTAAATGGAAAGATGCTCATGGTTTTTAAGAATACTGTTAAAATGGCCATTACTATATGTACAGATTTCATGCAATTCTTGTAACAATTTCAATGGCATTTTTCACACAACGAGAGCCACAGAAGGCCCCTTAAAGCCAAAGCAATCTTGTGAAATAAAGCTGGAAGCATCACACTCTCTGATTTTAAACTATGTTACAAAACTGTAGAAATCAAAACAGTATAAAAAAAATCAAACAGTATGTCTGGCATAAAAACAGACATAGATCACTATAACAGAGAGCCCAGGAATAAACCCACATGTAAACTGTCAATTAGTTTACAACAAAAGCAGCAAGAAAATAAAATGGGGATGGAATAGTTTTTTCAGTAAATGGTGCTAGGAACACTGGACAGCCACATGCCAAAAAATGATACTCCTCTAACTACCTTACGCTACACACAAAAATAAATTCACGGTGGATTAAATAGTGTAAGAACTGAAACCCTAAAACTCCTAGAAGATAGTAATGGCAGTAAGCTCCTTTGCCATCAGTCTTGGTGGTAACTTTTTGAGTAAACATTAAAAGCAAAGGCAAGAAAAGCAAAAGTAAGTGGGACTCCATGAAACTAAAAAGCTTCTGTTCAGCCAACGAAATCGTCAACAAAATGAAAAGGCCAGCTATAGAATGGAAGGAAATTTTTGCACATCATATCTAATAAGGGGTTAATATCCAACATATATAAAGAACTCCTACAATCCAAGAGAAAAATTAATCCAATTATAAATGGGCAGAGGATCTGAGTAGACATTTTCCAATTAAGACATACAAATGGCCAACAGGTGCATGAGAAGATGTTTACCATCACTAACCGTCAGAGAAATACAAATCACACTTGCACTGAGTTATCACCTTAAACCTGCTAAAATAGCAATTACCAAAACAAACAAAACCAACCAATAAACACGAAAACACTCAACAAAACAAGTGGTATGGATAAAATGGAACCCTCATGCACTGTCAGTGGAAATGTCAATCAGTGCAGCCGCTATGGAAAACAGTATGGAGTTTCCTCAAAAAATTAAAAATTAAACAACCATCCCACTTATGAGTATTCATTTAAAGAAAATGAAAACACTAAAATAGATATATGTGCCCCCATGTTCTTTGCAGCGTTCTTTACAATAGCAAAGACATAAAAATATCTTAGTGTTGACAGATGAAGGGATTAAAAAAAATGTAGTGAGTAGATACAATATTATTCAGCTATGAACAATATGAAGGTGGACAATAGGATGATTCGATACACATATATCATCAAAGATAACTCTAAATAATATGTTTATAGTTAGGTTTTTAAATTTCCTTTGTGTCTAAAAAAATGGTATAGTAAAAATTTGTCAGTTCAGCCAAGGTGGTTAAATATCCCCTTTCATTATTATTAACTTTTGTCTCCCGAATAAAATACTTGTAAAAACTGGTGAATTTAGGGGCACCTGCATGGCTCAGTTGGGTGAGCATCCGGCTCTTGATTTTGGCTCAGGTCATGGTCTCGGGGTCCTGGGATGGAGCACTGGGGCAGGCTCCACACTCAGCAAGAGTCTGCTTGAGGATTCTCTCCTTCTGCCTTGGCTCTCTTGCACACACACTCTCTCCTGCTCTCAAATAAAAATTAAAAAAAAAAAAAAGCTGAGTTTATGCCCACTTAATCACCTGGCAAGTCTGACAAAGTTTGAGACCTGAGGAAGTGAAATAACTATCTATCTTACATATAGAATAATTGCACTTTGAATATGTTTATAAAACAGAACTTGAGTAATCACCTTGTTTTTGAAACACAGCTCTTCTCAGTGTTTTTGTCTTGAAAGCAAAACTAAAATAATGTGAAGTAACTTTTTTTTTTCTGAAATAGTTTGTAGCAATTAATTTACTGAGTACAGGACACAAAACATAACCAGAATACTCATGCTATTTTAATGCACTAAAGACCCAATTCTACTTACTGCATTTTATATCTCTGTAGAAAAATTATTACTGTTTACATAAAAATATCATCAAACACTCAGAAACATAAAGCTTTATTAGGTATTCTTCAAGTGCATCCTATAGGCTGATAATACTGCATCCATTTTATCAAGTTGTTCACAATCTATTTCTTTATGTCTCCACTGCCATCTAGAAAATGTCGTTTTGACGGTCACTATGGCAGTCGATGAGTGAGCCAAACTGGCTGAGACAAAACAAATACATATCTGGTCTGATGTACACATGTGACTACTCCTGTGATTCTTCAGACAGCGGTACTGCCCTCCTGGTTGTAATGCATGAGGGTATAGCTCTGAAGTAAGATTCCAGAAGTAATGACTTTGACTTCCAATACAATGCCCTAATATACCCTATTATCCGCTCTATACATGTCTATGGGGAAAATTTTTACAATAATCCAATAAATAGATAAAATTCACTGTACTCTTTCTCTAATTCAAATTCTAGTTTCTTTTTCTGCTGTAAGAGGTGAGAGTTTTCTGGTTAGGTTGTTCAGTATTCTCTCACCTAACCTCATTCTACCTTCACTCCACCCTGCTACACTACTTCTCAACCTAGCTGCTCATTTCCCCACTTCTGTTATCTACTTTAAACTTTATAAACCTAACCCATTGGGTCTAGCTTTGGAGTGGTGCTTATTTCAAGTAGACATTATCTACAACTCTACACTGGTTTGCCATAAATCCATTTATTTCAATATATTTTTAAAACTAAAGAGTCCTGTTTTAGCAATAGTTTCTTCAAGCGTAATAAAAAAACTTTCTTTTAGTTCAGATACAGATTCTCTAGTAAGTTCTTTACATAAGAAAGTGAATGAGGTAGAACAGCTCTCCTAGACAGAAGGGTATTTTAACAAAGTACCTCATATTGTGTTCAGAAAGAGAAAGCCATTATCGGATACTGCTTCTGCTGGTAAGATCACCGTTTTTGAATGGCTTTGGAAGTGAGGGCACCTCTAACCCTAATTAGGATATACACAAAAATCTGATCACTCCTTCCACTATGTGGCACGTAACTTACTGGTCTTTTATACCCAAGGCCGTTCGCAGTACTGATACTGCAGGGTAGCCTCACCGTGCGAGGCATGCTCAGCCAGTTTTCCAGGCTACATTCACAGAGGGACTGAACACTGCCATCCAGCAAGTAGCCAAACCTGGGCCTGTCAGAGTATCGTGCAAGTGTCCCAGAGTCCAAGAAACCAAGTATGCAATCCACAGAATTTACCAAAATCTCCTGTCAGCAACCCAGACATTCTCCACCTACTTCCAAAATCACAAGGATTTTCACTAGCCAAACTCAAGAATCCCATCGCCCACGTCCTCATGGCCACCTCAGTGCTTCAGTCCTAGCACAGTGCAGCTCGTCCTCCCTCAGCTGACCACATACCTGGAATTTGTAGAACTTCCTTTGCTTTCAAAACCTTTCCATTGAGAATACGCTAGATTATTTTTGTTGTTTCTATGCTTCCACTTTCCCCCAACAGTACCTCAAAACTTTCTGGCAATGGGACCCTTCTCAGAAGCTTACAGTGAGAAAATACTAGCTGAAAAAAGACAGAACTCTCTTTAGATGGTAAGTGAAGGGGAAAGAGTGGAAAAAATACATTTAAAATACATGTGCCTATTAATACAGTTTTTTCTTCTTGTCCAGCACAGCTCAACCTGAGTAAAATGGAGAAGGTCATTTAGTGTGACTTGTGGTTAAGTAAAGAGCCCTGAAAGCCACCACTCTTTGGGGCCCCGTAGGTATATATTCTGCTAAGGACAAGTGCTGGGCTTCTGACCTCATGAAAAATATTCTTACTATCCATTAACACATGAAAGCAAAGCAGACCAATAATAAAAGACCAATTAATTCATTGCTCCTGACATCAAGTCTTCCAGGGGCAACATGGCACAAAACAAAAAACCACAGTTTGGGGACCATAAAAACTCAGTTCTCAGTCTGGTTTCTTCCCAATCTTTAGTCAATTAGTTTAGCCAAGTTTCTCTCAATGTGTGCTTTGCATATATGAGGTGGTAATATTGAGTGAGAGCTTTTAGTTTTGAAGATAACGTATACCGAGCACCTAGCCATCTGGGGAGCACCTATAGCTTGCCTGACGGATGGCACCATTTTTCTTCTTTCTTTGTTTTCGTTGTCTGTGTATTCATTTTTCATCATGAAAAATGATGTATTGAATTTTATTCAAAATTGTATTCAAAAAGATTGTTCTTTCTGCTATAAAACATAGGTACAGCAATAAAGACTCCATTTATTTTAGATTGTGAGTTATGAAGCATTATCAAAAGAAATCCCAGAGGACTGAAACATGAAAACTGAATCCAAGAAAGGAGACAGTTGCTGTTAAAGGTAACTAATCACCAATATCACAACCCCTGCTCCTGGAACAGGACTCTAAATACTTGCAAGTTAACTGTGGGGGGGCATCTTAAACTTAAAAGATAAATGTAACTAAAGCCATGGATATTTTAAAAACATTAATTAAATCTGCTATTTGAGGCCATATGATGAAATTTTTATTTAATGAATTCCAAAGGTTAAAAGCTTTCAAATCAGTCGTCTAGAAATTTCTGAGCAGGTGAACACACGAGCAGTTCAAAGTCAATTGAGCAATGAATATAAAATTAGGTTTCATATTTATACACAGATTTTTTATTAAACATTTACTCAAATTATGAGAAATTATTGAATGATTTAAATTAAATCAAAAGAGCAGTTGCTGCTTGACGTAAAGGAAGGCTGCTGACATTTTAGTGGCTTAACTGCTCTTTTCCTGAACTCCAGATAGCCTAAGATAGAAGTTGTCCATGTGTACACCTTTGCTTCCTATTAACAACATGCTGCAATTCAGTTCTTTAGATTTTATGCTCAGTTAATGAAATGAACAGCTCCAATTTTTAAAGACGGGAATCTAATCAGCCAGGAGAACACTGAATGTGTATTTTAAAGACTTTTGAATTTTTACAATTAGATTTTTTTTTTAAAGTACTGCTTAAACAAAAATTTTTCCATTAAGTTCTCAAATTTTATTTTGGCTTTTATTTGCCAAGAATGTCCATCCTGTAGTGTTCTATGTTCACTTTAAAGTTAATATTTCTCGAGAACTAGATTTTAAATTTTAGTTGAAAAATCCAATACCGTTTGGTCAATTGGTTAAGTTAACAAATTGTCTTTCATACAACTTCTTCCCCAATTCCAATCCCAACTTAATCTCCCAACTCTAGGCTTAATCGGCTCCCTTATTTCATCTCACATATGAAGCTCATTCTGTTGTCTGACACTTTGCATTTGCTATGAACTATGAACGGTTTTTCTAATGTTGCTCCTGGAAATATTCATTCAAGTGATTCCCTTTCACCCTAAGGTCACTGCTCAAATATCAAATCCTCAGAAACATTCCTCTCTGAAAGTACACGCCTATTTAATTTTAAGCAGCCACCCACCACCTGACACTACTGTCCCGTTTCCCTTTTTAATACCTTTAAAGCACTTAGAAACATGCAAAACAAAACAAAAAGTCTCTACGTAGTTAAGTGGTTAATCACTTATTGCCTGGTTTTTAAAATTTTATTTATTAAAGAGAGCGAGAGAGTGAGCAGATACAAATGGTGGGGGAGAGGGGGAGAGGCAGAAAAGCAGATTCCCTGCTAAGCATTGAGCCCGACCTGGGGCTGGATCCCAGGACTTGGGGATCATGACCTGAGCTAAAGGCAGAAGCTTGACCGACTGAGCCCCCCAGGCGCCGCTGTTGCCTGCTTCTATTGTACTGTTACTTTATTGAGAGCAAAGACCATATAGGACTTGTTTAGTGTGCGTCGCAGGACCTGAAACAGTGGGTGAAGCGCCCAAGTAATGATGGTTGATAAACAAGTTAGTCATCTTTGACAGAACATGTTCAACTTTTCTAAATCATTCTTTAGAAAATATTTGGTTTGCCAAATTATGTAAAATAAAGCAAATGACTTGATTTCTGTGTTAGATCATCAACTACAATCCCTGAAATTTTAATCACTTATACCCCCCCAAAGTTCTGTAACCACGTAGAAGTTTGTTCGCTTATTAATATCATAATGGTTTTAATCTTAGTTTTTGAATATAAGTTAGAATGGGGAGTACTTCTAACGGATACTGTATGTAACTTATTTTAGTCAAAGTTATTTAAGATTGATGAATCTGGGTTAAGTTGATCATTTGTGCCTAAGAGAGACTAACATTTTGCATCCTAAAGGCTTAAAACTAAAAATTTGCCTCTTGTCTTTCCACTGCCTTCTTTGTCACCACTGGAAGGTATTCACCTGTCGCAAATTTATGGAAGCAAATTTTCTGAGAAGCAGCCCACATGATTAAGGATAATGACATACATGTATATGACAGATTTTATCACTTGAATTGAGATAACGTGTGTATACTTACACTTATACAGTAACTACATCAATTAGAATTCACAATTTGATGAATCCCGTCAGACACCTATGAATTACTGCTACAATCAAGAGTCAAAGTATTTCCATGCTTCCCCAGAATCTTCTCATGGCGACTTGCAGTCTATCTTTCCTCCTACTTCCTGCCATAGGAAACCATTGACTAGCTTTTTGTCATTATAGTCCTGTATTCTCTAAAGTTTTATATAAATAGAATAATAAAGTTTTATTTGAGTATGGCTCAGAATACTGATTTTTCTGTCAATCCTATTTCTATACATAAGCAACAAACAATCTGAAAATAGAAGAATGCACTTTCGTTCTCCATAGTATTGAAAAGGATACCTATTAATAAATTTAACAAAAAAGTACAGTCTATAAACTGATGTATGCAAAAACTATGCTGATAAAAATTAAAGAAAACCTAAATAAATGGAGACATACCTTGTTCATGTACTGGAAAACCAAACACTGTATAGATGGCAATTCTCTCCTAACATGTAGATTTAATAAAATCTCCATCTAATCCTAAGAAATTTATAAAAATTCAGAAGTTGATCATAAAATGTATTCAGAGAGGCAACGTTTCTGGTATAGCCAAACAATATTTTTTAAAAAGTACACTTTCACTTCATTTCAAACCTTACTATAAAGCTACAGTACTCAAGACAGCATATTAATCGCATAAGGATAAACATTTAGAACCGCGGAATAATATAAAGTACCCAGAAAGAGAGCTTTACCTATCCAGCCAATTTATTTTGACAAAGATGACAATGTAACCGAATGAAGGAAGTATTAATGGTATTTTCAAAATGGTCTTGGAAAAAAATCTGCTATCCACATAAAATTATCCACCTCATCTCTTAGCTCATACTTAACAAAAAAAAAAAACTTGAAACACTTACAGACCTAAAATTAAGAGCTCAACTTAGAAAAGATAGGAGAAACTTTTAGTGACCTTCAGTCAAACCAAGTGTTCCTAAACAGGACTCAAAACACAATCAGTAAGTAAAAAACAATTAAGTTTTATTAAATTCAAGATGTTTGATTTTCAAATACATCATGAAGAAAATGGTGAAAATCTTTTAAAGCATGTATCGAATAAAAGGCTTTTGTCTAGAATATGTAAAGCATTCGGAGTAAGACTAAAATTGCCAAACTTCTTCATTAGAGCAAAATGGCAAAGTATTTGAATAGGTACTTCAGTCAAGATGATGTATAAAAGGCTCAACATCATTACATCTTAGGGAAATGCATATTAATACTACATGAGACGACGTTACAGAACTATAAACTAAAACCAAAAGAGATACTGTTAAAATGGTTAAGATTTTAGAGACTAATAGCAAATGTTGGCAAGGATGTTAAGAAACTGCAACACTCGTACATTGCTGGTAGAAACATAACAGTCATTTTACCATACTTTTTTTTCTTAAAAAGTTAAACTTTGTTACATGATCAATATTTCATGACCTGAGAAAAATGAAAACATGTCCATAAAATTCTATGCAAATATTCAAAATCCCACTATTTGTAACCTCCAAAAATTGAAAATAATCCAAATGTCTGCCAACCATTGAATGGATAAACATACATGGCATACCATGTAATGGAATGTCCTCAGCAACAAAAAACAAACCTTTGAGAAATGTAGAAAGATGGCAGAGCAGGAAGATCCTGAGCTCTCCTGGCCTCACAGCCACACTGCAGTAATAATTACACCCACGCATCAAACTCTACAAAGGACCTAAGGACTGAGTACACACACCTTCCACAGGTAATCATAGACAAAAGGCCACCTCAAAAGAAGTGTGAAGGGGTGGAGGCCCACTGGGAACCAAACCCCGGATGTGACTAGCCACACATGGGAGACACATGACAAGCAGGTATAAATAAGAGGATCAGACCCCCCACCACGCACACCCAGCATTGGGGACCTTCATTGTTTGGCTTTGAAAGCCAGGGGGTCTTCACCCTGGGAGAGCTGAAGGTTGATAGGCAACTGAATCTCCACTCTTCAAGAATCTCCACTCTTCAAGAGCAAGCCTGCTCTGCCAGAGACACAGCACAGAAGGACGGTTTGGAGAGCACCTGGGGTATACGTGAAGGAGATTTACTGACTAATCTTAGAACCTTTGCTGGAGGGGCAGGGATCTGCAGATTTCCCCAGGAATGAAAGGGCTGGGAGACACCACTTCTCTTCCCCTCTCCTACCCAAGATAGTTGGACACTTGTGAGAAGCAGTGCTAACCCTCTCCATCTACCTTGCTAAAACTGTGTGCTGCAGCCCAGCATTTTCCTGCAGACCCACCCCATCCAACATGCTTGCTTTTGAAGGCATCCCTCAAAAGATCCTCCTACCCCAATACACCCAGAAGGCAGCCTTAGATAGGGCCCATGGGACTCCAAAGTGACACCTGTGCTGGCAGGGGTTGGAGGGGGGGATAGAAGGGGAGATAAGCCCAAACACCAATGCACTAAAATTCTAAGACCTCTTAGCTGGCTGAGCAGGGAGCAAACCTTGATCTTCTATGCTCCAGCAGCTGTGGCAGAGAGGCTAACTTCGGAGAGCTAGGCTGACTGCCAGCCCCACCCACCAACAAGCCCACAGATGCCACAGATAAGCCTCTCAAGAGTGCAGATAGTAAACTCTTCACAGGGTCCCCAAACAAGCAAAGTCCCAAAAGGAAGGTGCACACAGTACACACACAGGGCCTCCCTGGAGGTCCTGGTTCTGGTGGCCAGAGATACTGAGCAGTGAGATACTACAGGACATCTTCTACACAAGGCCATTACTTTTAAGACCCAGAGACATAGCTGGTCTCCCTTATAAAAACAGAGTTAGACAAGATAAGGAGAAAGAGGAATGTGTCCCAAATAAAAAATCACAGAAGATCTAAATGAGGCAAAGATAAACAATATGCCTGATAAAGAATTCAAAGTATTGGTCATAAAGATACCATCATCATCACTAAACCAGCCTCATAAGAAATGTTAAGGGAAATATTTAAGTGGAAAGAAAAGGCCACAACTAGAAGAGAAAAAAAAAAATGTGAAAGGAAAAAAATTCACAGGTTAAAGCCAATAGTTAAGGTAGTAGAATAAATAAAGCCAGTATGGAGGTTTAAACACAAAAGTAATAAAAATCAGTTATAGCTACAAAAATTCACCAAGGGGAAAAAACAGAAAAAGATAGAACATTTGACACCACATACATAAAGTGTGGAGGAGGAAGTAAAAATGTAGTGCCTTTAGAATGTGTTTGAACTTGTGACAATAACTTAATGTAGACTACTCTATGCATAAGATGTTATATATGAACCCAGTGTTAACTACAAATCAGAAATCTCTAAGAGATACATAAATAAGAGAAAGGAATTCAAGCATTACATATCTATTAATAATTACTATAAATGTAAATGGACTAAATGCTCCAATCAAAAGAAACAGGGTGACTAAATAGATAAAAGACAAGATGCATCTATACACTGCCTACAGAAGACTCACTGGAGCCCTACAGGCACATACAGACTCAAAGTAAATGGATAGACCAACATATACCATGTAAATGTAAGCCAAACACAAAAAGTGCCAGGATAGCAATACTAAGATGAAACAAACTTTGAAACAATGATGGTAGTAATAAAGGAATCAATCCAACAAGAGGATATAGTAATTTTAAGTATTAACGCACCCAATGTAGGAGCACCTAAGTACATAAAGCAAATATTAGCAGACATAAGGGGAGAAATTGACAGTAATACATTAATAGTAGGAGACTTAATGTTCCATTTAGATCAATGGATACATTAACCAGACAGAAAATCAATTTGCAAACAGTGGCTTTGGATGGCATATTAGACCAGATGAACTTCACAGATATATACAGAATATTCCATCCCCAAATAGCAGAATACACATTCTTTTAAAGTACAAAGGGAACTTCTCCAGGAGAGATCACATATCAGGCCACAAAACAAATCTCAATAAATTTAAGATTGAAATCATATAAAGCATATCTTCTGACCACAAATGGTATGAAACCAGAAATAAATGACAAGAAAATAAACTGGAAAAAACACTAACACATGGGGGCTAAACAAAATGTTATCAACCAACCAATGGGCCAATGAATAAATCAAAGAAGAAATTAAAAAATACATAGTGACAAATGAAAATAAAAATACCATGGTGCAGTCTTTGGGACCCAGCAAAAGCAGCTCTAAAATGGAAGTTTATAGCAATACAGGCCTACCTCAAGGAACAAGAAAAAACTCAACCTACCATCACACATAAAGGAACTAGAAAAAGAATGAATAAAGCCAAAGACAGTAGAAGGGAAGAAATATTATAGAATGGAAATAAATAGAGAGTAAGGAGAAACTAGAACATATCAATGAAACTAACAGCTGGTTTTATGGGAAAAAAAAAATTGGCCAAACTTTAACCAGACCCATCAAGAAAAAAGAGAGGACTCAAAATCAGAAATAAAAGAAGTAACAAAGTAGCAACCAATATCAGAGAAATAAAAAGAATTATAGATTATTATGAAAAATTATATGACAACAAATTGGACAACTTAGAAGAAATGGATAAATTCCTAGAAACACACAAGCTTACAAAATTCAATCAAGAAAAAATAGAAAATTTGAACAGACCAATTACTAGTAATGAAATTGAACCACTAATCAAAATACTCCCAACAAAAGTGCAGGACCAGATGGCTTCACAAGTTAATTCTACCAAACTTTTACCTATTCAGTTTAAACTGTTTTGAAAATAGAAAAGGAAAACTTCCAAATATATTCTACAAGGCCAACATTGCGCTATTACCAAAGCCAGACTAAGATACTACAGAAAATAAAACTATAGGTTACTATCTCTGATCAACATAGATGCAAAAATCCTCCACAAAATATTTACAAATCACATTCAATAATAGATTAAGAAGATCATTCACCATGATCAAGTGGGATTTTTTTCCCCACAGATTCAAGGGTGGTTCAATATTTGCAAGTCAGTCTATGTGATATATCACAATAGAGGAAGGATAAAAATCATATGATCATCTCAACAGATGCAGAAAAAGCAGTTGACAAAATACAAGATCTATTCATGATAAAAACTCCCAAAAAGGGGGAGGGTTAAGGGAACAAAGCTTAATGTAATGAAGACCATATATGGAAAAATCCACAGCTAACACATATTAAATGTTGAAAAACTGAAAGCTTTGCCTCTAAGATCAGGAAAAGACAAGGATGTCTACTTTCAGCAGTTTTATTTATTATTATTGGAAGCCTTAGCCACAGCAATAAGACAAGAAATAAAAGGCACTGTATTGGTAAGGAAGAGTAAACTGTTACTACTTGCAGATCACATGATATTATGCATAGAAAATCCTAAATACTCCACCAAAAAACAAAAGTAGTAAATCAATTTAGTAGTGTTGCAGGATATAAAATTAACATAAAGAAATCTGTTGCATTTCTATACACTAATAATGAAGTAGCAGAAAGACAAATTAAGAAAACAATCCCATTTACAACTGCACCAAAAAGGATGAAAAACCTAGGCATACATTCAATCAAGGATGTGAAACACCTATGCCCTGAAAACGATAAGCCACTGATGAGAGAAATGTAAGATGATACAAGTAGGAAGATATACCCATGCTCATAAATTGGAAGAATATCATTAAAATGTTGATATTATCCAAAACCATCTATAGAGTCAATGCAATTCTTATCAAAATACCAATTACATTTTTCACAGTATCAGAATAAGTGATCTCAAACTGTGTATGGAATTACAAAAGACTTCAAATAGCAAAAGCAGTCTTGAAAAAGAACAAAGCTGGAGGTATCACAATGCCAGATTTCAAGATAAACTATAAAGCTATAGTAATCAAAACATTATGGTACTGGCATAAAAACAGATATATATAGATTAATGGAACAGGATGGAAAGCCCAGAAATAAACCCACACCTATATGGTCAATTAATCTAAAACAAAGGAGTTAAGAATATACAATGGGAAAAAGACAATCTTTTTAATAAGTGATATTATAAAAATTGGACACCTGTGTTCAGAAGAATCTAACTGAACCATTTTCTAACACCATACACAAAAATAAAGTTAAAATGCAAAAAAAAACTTACTAAATTTGAAACTTGAAATCATAAAATACTGAATGGAAGAGGATATTTGCAAATGCTGTATCTGATAATATATATACAAAACTTCTACAACCCAGCACCAAAAACCAAACAATCTGATTAAAACATGGGCAGAGGTCCTGAATAGACATTTTTCCAAAGAGGACATACAAATGGCCAATAGACACATGAAAAGATTGTTAGTCATCAGAGAAATGCAAATCAAAACCACTATGAATTATCACTTCACACCTGTCAGAATGGCTAAAATCAAAAAGACAAGAAATATTAAGTGTTGGCAAGGATGTAGAGAAAAGGGAACCCTTGTGCACTGTTGGTGGTAATGTAAATTGGTGCAACCTCTATGGAAAACGGTATGGAATTTCCTCAAAACATTTTGAATAGAGGGGCGCCTGGGTGGCACAGTGGTTAAAGCGTCTGCCTTTGGCTCAGGGCGTGATCCCGGCGTTATGGGATTGAGCCCCACATCAGGCTCTTCCACTATGAGCCTGTTTCTTCCTCTCCCACTCCCTCTGCTTGTGTTCCCTCTCTCGCTGGCTGTCTCGATCTCTGTCAAATAAATAAATAAAATCTTTAAAAAAAATTGAATAGAAATACCTTATGATTCAGTAATTCCGCTACTGGGTATTTATCCAAAGAAAATGCAAACACTAATTTGAAAAGATATATACAACCCCAATGTTTATTTCAGCATTATTTACAATAGCCAATATATGGAAGCAACCCAAGTGTCCATCAACAGATGAATAAATAAAGAAGTGGTGTATATATGCAATAGATTATTACTGAGCCATAAAAAAGAATGAACTTTGGCCACTTGGGATAACATGAATGGATCTAGAGGATATTAGGCTAAGTGAAATATGTCAGACACGGAGACAAATACCATATGATTTCACTTATATGGATAATCCAAAGAACAAAACCAATGAATAAACCAACACAAAAGAAAACAAATACTTTTAAATAAAGAGAACTAGGGGTTGCCAGAGGGGAGGTGGATGGGGGAAATGAGTGAAGTAGGTGAAGGGAATTAAGAGATACAAATTTCTAGTTATAAAATAAGTCATGGAGTTGAAAACTACAGCAGGGAGTATAGTCAATAGTAGTGTGATAACATCGTATGATGACAGAAAGTGACTACACTTAACTCTGGTGAGCACTGAGTAATGTATTGAATTGTGAAATCAATACATTAAACACTTAAAACTATTATAACATTGTATATCAATTTTATTTCAATTTCAAAAAACACTTTGAGCCATGCAGCAGCATGGACAAATATTAAACATGTTAAAATAAAAGAAGCCAGATAAAAAGGACTATATAGTACATGATTTGTTATATAAAATTTCTAGAAAAGACTATGGTTTTTCTAGAAGATCCAAGAAAACTGGTACAACAGTATTTCTGAGTGCGTCTGTGAGATTGTTTCTGGAAAAGGTTAGCATTTGAATTGGTAAACTGAGTAAAGCAGATGCCCCTTCCCAATGCGGATGGGCATCATCCAATCCACTGAGAGCCTATAAAGAACAAAAAGACCTGTGAAGGGCTGATTTACTTTCTCTGTGCAAGCTGAGACCCATCTTCTACCCCTGGACACTGGTGCTCCCAGTTCTCGGGTATGCAGGGTCAGACCAGGTTTGCACCATCAGCCCTCTATTCTCAGACTTCAGACTTATGCTGAATTGCATCACGGGCTTTCCAAGGTCTCCAGCTTGTGGATGGCAGATGGCGCAAGTTGCCAGCCTGGGCCAGTTCCTATAATAAATCTCCTCTTATAGATTGGTTTTCTTTCTCTGGAGAACCCTGACTAATAAAACTGCAAACCAGCCCAAGGAAACCCTTGGTGTGATGATACAGTCCTAAAATTGGACTGTGGTAATTGTTGAACAATTGTATAAAAGAACTAAAAATCCTCTCCTTCTGTACTTAAAATTAGTGGATTTTATCATATGGAGGTTTGAGAAGGACCATCTGTGTTGAGTTATACTAGAAGTGAAGTTTGAAAATCCATGCTTTGCCTTAGATACCAAACTAAAAAGAGTTAAGAATGTGTCCTATAGACTGGGCATGAAAATTAGAAGATTGTATTAAAATGGTTATGAAGAAATAAGATGTGAGGATTAACCACTCCAGTGTAGGAGCTGATGCTAACACACAAATTAGGTTGATATTTAGAAAAACTTTGCAAAATAAATGTTATTGAAATTGAGTGTTCCATTGATTGAACTGTCCAGCTTTTCTACAGTTGTTTTGGCTATTAAAAAATGAATTGTGACTAATTTTATATACTTACATACATATATTTGTTTCATACATGTATTCTTAACCCTTCATTGAATGTCTACTTTCAGTTAGATGAATTTAAAATGTGAATTTACCAGGAATTTCTAAGAAGGTTGTAAGAATCTAAAACATAAAATATGACTTGGTTTTTAGCTACTTTTAATCTATCCTGATTTTTATGAATCATCAATTTATATGGTAAACTTCTATACAAGCCCAGTTTATCAGTCCATATACTTTCTTTATGTATATTTCAAAGTCTACGAGGACATGACCTCTATCTACTTTCTGAGTAAAAGAAAACAAGGGAAATAATAAAATTTTAACTCTCTTCCTAGAAAAACAACAAGGAAAGTCATGAGATACAATCAAAAGTAGATAGAAGGCAGTGAACCATTGAAACTACATTGTACAATTTGCATAGAGCTGTCAAGTGAACTCACTCAGGAGTGAGTACAGATGGTAGGGAAAAAAAGGCTTTATTCTGTGGTTTAAAAACAAAACTAAAAAAGAACTTTTTAAAATGCTAATTGAAACAGAGGGGTAAAAACAGAGTTAACAATATTAAAATCATGGTTAGTAAGTAGTGATCACCAGTATTTTTATCAGCAATTTCAGGATATATAAAACCAAGATCAATATCCTAAGGGACATACCAATTGGAGTGTATGAAAAAAATTAATTTTAAAGAAGGAACTATACATGAACTCAGAGATACGCACTGGCTTCACCGTGGGAGGTCACCTGAGAAGTCCCAAGACCCTGGAGTAAGCTTCTGTAACACTATTATCGGTTGCAAGTAGGGTATAGTCACTTCTGAATCAAAGTTCATTTCGTTTTCATCTGGGTTTGTCCAACCATCGCCCTACCAAATGTTAACTGCACAATGGCTGAAATCATGGCTCCTTCATGATCTCCTGCATGAGTTCCAAGTCTATTTCAAACTGAAATTAAAGGTATAGGGCAAATAATAGGAACAGTATTCTTATACTTGAGCACGTTCTCTCAGATGAAGGCTTTCAACAACTATTTCTTTGGTAGGTGGTCGGCTAGCCTGTTTATTTCTAAGATCAGTTTGGAAAAATGGTAGGGGAAGCAATGTGCAAAAAAAGAGAGATTTTTGTAAATAACAGATAGTCAGAAAGAGCTGTCATTTTATGTGACACTCCCCTAACTGGCCCTGGGCCATCTTCTCTCTCTGGCTTGTTTTCCTAATGCCTGTGTAATAACAAATCAATTATGGATGATATGTTCAGCTTAGACTATTTTTTTTTCTTTTAATTTTGCCAGACAGAGCAAAATATAATCACAAAATACAATTCTGGAAAGAACCTTAAAAATATTTTATGCCAACCTTCTGATGTCATATGAAAGTGAAAATTCAGGTACAGGTAGGACACATGACTTGTCTAAAATCCTATTTCTCCTTGTATCAAAAAGAGGTAAAAACAAAATCTCCTAATTCACGCTCTGTAGTTTAAATTTTTTTGTTTTTCTTTCTTTGAATTTTCAGCTCTAATGCTAAAAGAAGTGTATTTTCCTGAGCAAAGTATAAAAAGGCATATAGATGAGATCTAGAATAATGTCTCGATTATTTATGTCAAACGTGAGTTGTTAGACAGTTTAACTTGTGTCTCATTCTGTTTCCTCAAAATTATCTTGAGCTTAAATATCCACGAATGTGGCAAATGTTTACCTCTTGTCTATAGTACTTTACTTCTTCCCACAGATATCTGAAGCATATACTTAATTGAGTTTAACATTATGAAATATATAACATAGTTGGAATAATCTGTTTTAGATGACATTTCAGGCTCAGAATTTCATTTAAAGAGATTCACTTACAGAATCCCAAAATTTTAGTATTATGTAACATTAAAAGCTCAAGAGAAGTATTAATTGGTTAGAATTGTAGAGATACAAAAAACTCTGGGGTATTTATTTTAATTCTGATTTAGTCCAATTTGCAGTTCCATTCAGAAAAAGTGGTTATTTCTAAGTTAGATAAAAATTACCTTTGTGACTATAGAAGAATCAGCTATATCTTTGAATCTCCCTCTTCAAAAAGGATAGATGATTATGTAATAAGTATGACTAAAGTTTTTAATTTTAAAGTGCTCTTGTTTATTGGCTGAGTATATAACATGACCCCCAGGAAAGGTTATGAAAGATTTTTATCCTACTAGATAAATGCAATAATATAGGATAATAGGTTAAGTCAGGATAGATGTTATTTAGTGTATTTATCTCAAAACAGTTTTAAGGAGCATGTCAAATTGTTGACCATTTATCATAAGCATTATGAAAGTAATTATTAAGGTGCATAGTTAAGAATGTTTGCACATTATTTTTGCAAAAATACAGAATATAAAATAAATGCAGAGATTACTTCCTGGTATGTGTGACTATGCAAATGTGTGATAACTAGACTATTCTTACTTTAATAGGGCCAGACTACCATAAGTAGTTTTCCGAAAGTGACCCAAGTCCATCAATAATATTTAAAGATACATTTAGTGCTAAAATGTTATGATTCTTTAAACACCCTCTTACCGAAGCACTATCTGGAAGTGGATCATATAGTTACTGTTCTAGAAAGGACCTAGAATACTTTTTCTACCCAGATGCGAAGAAGACCACCTTTCTAACCAATCACCTTCTCTAATAACTCCACAGAACCAAATTTAAATTCCCTTTAATTAAAAGAAAATAACACTTTTGGAGGGGACGGAATACAAGAGCAGGGCAATGAGAGAATGCTGCGGAGTCCCAACGGAAAGGCTGTGATGAGCCAAGATGCAAGGCAGTCCTGACAGCAGGAGTCCTGAGGGATGTAGCCCACACCCATTAGGGAAGATCACTGTGCTGGGTGACAGTGTTCCTGGTTCCTTACTCTTAGTACCTTCCTAGGTAGAAAGTCTGAAAACTAGAACCACTATCATCAGAACATAGTTAATCCTAAAGGAAGGCCTAAACCAGGACAAGACAATTCCTGATGTGGAGATTTCAGAGCAAGACTTTCGGAGGTCATGGCCTCAGAAAGAGCCTGAAAAGCAAGTCTTGTTGTTTTGGTCGCGGTCCTCCCTTCGCAGCCCCCTCCCTCCCCCCTCTGTCAAGATAAGCTTTGTAGTATCCTCAGAAAATTTTCCGAAAGTCCAGGCATAAAGCTTACAGAGAAATGAAAACATCTGGCATGATGCAGAAAAATGTCAAAGCCTATTTTTTATACTAGAGAATAAGTAAAATGGTTCCATCAGATTGAGGGAAAACGATTTAGTGAGTAACTCTGAGAAAACAGTCCCTGAACACTGCCCTCCATCATACCCCATCCTCCCTCAGATCCAGTCTTAGGAGTAGGGTATCCATAGAAGAAAACATCCACACTAAACATTGACAAGTTCAATTTTCTTTCATTCGGGTTCTATTACCACCTACACAGCAGCTTGGCAATACAAGTGATTAGACAACCCTACACAGAAACTGTAATCACCTAGCTAATAATTAAGTGTTTAGAAAAATACCCTAAAGAATTTCCTTCCAGTCTAGAGAGAACAAAACATGCAAACCTGTCTCGGGGTGATTAGTTCCCCAGCTTCTTAATTGGCCTCTCTATAATGAAGCTCTTTTCTATCCCACCATTTTGATGCACTGATACCAAACTTAACTCTTTGGAAAGTGAACAAAGTCATTCTTCACTTCAAACATCTTTAGGAAGTCCTATGACATCAGGATAGGATTCAAACTATTTGGTTTACAGAACTTTACCTTCAGACCCCATCTGCCTTAATTGAATCTGGCTTTATTTTCTGCCTCTATCCAAGCTTACAGTATGTCCTGATCATAATAAATACCTCCTTATTTGCCAGTGTGTTATAATATTTAATGTCTCTCTTGCACAGTTTTCTTCTTTTGCTATTTATCCTGACTTTCTATTCCCCTTTCAAACGATTACTCAGTTCAAATATCCCTTCTTCTGTTATGTTCTTTCCTAACTCCCAGGAAAGCAATTGGTATTTCCTACACAGTTTAACCATAGAATTTTGTATACTTTTTTATTAAACACTTATCCAATTTTATTTTTACTTGTCAATGTATAAGCCTCCAATATTATATAGTATCCCAGAACAGGGACTATGTATTATCCAGATCTTATAGTCGACCATGCACTCAATCCACACCAGCAATTCAGACCGGGGTGTGTCTATATGTATATATCTGTGTGTTTCATTATATAAATAACTGAGTTTTATATTTGGAATGACTTATGCATCAGAAGGTAGAGCCTTAAGTTTCTACCCATACAAATATAATAACCTTATATAGAGAGAGTACTACAGCTACTACTTTTGTGATGCCCTTTGGGCTCTTCAGAGAAACCAAATAGAAAGAAGGGAGGGAGGGAAGGAGGCGTCTATCAAAGAAACTGGTCACATGGTTGCGGAGACTAACAAGTCTCATATCTGTGTCTGGAGAACCAGGAAAGCTAGTGTGTAATTCAGTGTAAGTCTGAAATCTGAGAATGGTGGTGAGTGGGGTGAGGGGTACTGGTGGTAGAAATCCTGATCTGTACCTGAAAGCCTGAGAACTAGGAGAACCAATGATGTCTGAGGGCCAAAGATGGGTCTCAGCTCAAGCAGAGAGAGCAAATTAGCCCTTTCTGTGCCTTTTGTTCCCTTGGTCCCTCAGTGGTTGAGAGCTACCTCAGGGCTATCCGGAGTTCACTAATTCAAATGCTAATCTCTCCCAGAAACGCTCAGACACAAGGAGAAATGTTTTACCAGAGATCTGTGAATTTCTTAGTCTAGTCAAATTGACACATAAAATTAACCATCACACTCTCTCGAAATGTGTCATATTATTTTAGAAATGTATGTTTTATACTTTTTAGAGAATGCTTGGAAATATAGAAAAATCGAATTAAATGTAAATAGAATCACCATAATCCCGACAAAAGTCACATCCATCACTAACACGTTTTATCTCTATCACTTCTTCCTATGTAAACCAATCAATTTTAGTTAAGAATGCTGCTTTTTGGCATTCGAGCATGACAATATTGTTTTTACGCAGGGGTTAACTAAAAAAAAAAAAATGACATTACAACAAGTTCCATTTTTCTTAAGAAATAAAAACAAGTCCTCCAATGTGTAGTATGTTTTTGAATCTTTATCCTTAATGCTTTTTATGTTTGTGTCCCAGAAAACATTTACTAGTTTCCATGATAGATGACAATGTTAGGTGGGAAAACTGCCATGACTGTTGAGTACACATGTGATCCTAAAATATAAATTTCAAGATTTTTATAATTCAACTCCCATAGTATTTCAGAATAATTAGAAAATATCAAAGTGGAAAAACAGACATCACTGATATCACCTCCCAGAGAGCCTCCTTATTGCTAATATTTGACACGTATATCTCAGTGTTTCTACTATATGTTAGGTATACAGGAAAAAAAAATAACTGTATACTTTGTTTTTCCTAACTATGTAATTGCATATATACTTGAAATGCTATATATTAAACCTGACTCTATACCATGATATACACACATATATATATATATATTCCATGTAAATGGTACAGAATTTCTCACCTCCTTTTTTATAGCCTCTGCTATCCTATTTCAGATGCTCATAATTTTATTTTTTAATTTATTCCCACATAGCACAAAACTCCTTCCCAGATTTGGCAACTTATACTTTATCTCTGAACAAATCTTTGCCTGTTCAAAATTTCTATTTACCCCAACCCAAATTAAGTACATATTCCACAAAATCCACATTTATTTGTTTCATCGCATATTTCTGCCCCATGTATCTAGAGCCAAATAGAGTTACCTACCATCCTGAATAACTGCTCCTCTCCTGACTCCTTGCTTTTGCTCATGCAGTTTCTATGCTCTTAATTGCCCTCGTGCACCATACCCACCTGTGGAAATACTGCCGCTGTTCAAGACCCATGGCCAACGTGACATTCTTAGGGTAACTGCCTTGACCTCCCTTGCCACAGGGGTTTCTCCTCTGCTTCGCTCTCTCACACATTTACACGTTTTAAAAACATTTCTCTCAGCCTGCATCATTTTATTATTTATACACTAATTTCCTCAATATTTCTCATACTGTTTATAATATTAATTATACAACTCCTTTATATAAAAACATCACGAGGAAGTCATTATTACCAATCTTTCTTATATCAGTGTCTTGTATACAGCAGGTGCTCAGTAGATAGTTGTGTAATTGAATTTATGCAATTTTAAGCAGCCTTACTAAAAACCGTAACTTTTATCATTTTATAACATCTAAAATCTAAATAACTGTAATGTGAAATGAGAACATAGCTACAGTTGATAATTTAAAATGTGTTTTTCTTTCATTTTATGCATGTGACAGGATCAGCCCATACCCTTACAAGTAATACATAAAAATGCATACACCTTTTCTCGACAACAAAGTCATAGCAACTGCAACATACTTGTAATTCATGATATTGTCATTTGGGCATCGTCAAAAAGAATAACCTCCCATAGAAAATGGTCTAACTCTTACCTTCACGAGCAAAGCTCCTCCAGCTCTCAGTGATTACCTACAGATCCCAGGTCAATATTACAAAAGACACGAGAAGACTGTAAAAGCATTGGATTCTAAGAGGTTACCTGGCGTTGGAGAGGCTGCCCGAGCAACACTACGGTGGTGGAGCTGGAGGAAGGAGGATTCTGGGAACATTTAATGGCTTATACAGGTGGAAACAAAGCAGAAACTAGAGAGCTTTCAGGTGAGGTCATGGATAGTTTCTTTAGCACTCTCAGCTGTGTCCCTGAGTTTGTTTTCCCTTCCATGAGAAACAGAGTCAAAAGAAACAAAACAAAGTAAATTTATCTGAGTTCAGGGAAAAGGAAGTAGATATAAATTTTAACCTCTTAGGATATTTGTAGTTCTTTCGTATAATAGGTTAGGTCAGAGATTCTCAAAATGTGATTCCTGGGCCGGGAAATCAGTATCAGCTGACAACTTATTAGAATTGCAAATTCTCAGGCTCCATCCTATGTCACCTTAATCAGAAACTCTGAAGTTGGGTTCAACAGTTTATACTCTAAGAAACTCTCCAAGTGGCTCTGAAACCTGATAAAGTTGAAGAACTGGACTTAAATAATGGTGGTAGACGTTCAATGTGGACACCACCAGTGGTCAGCAAAAGTTTTCTGTGAAAAACTGGATAATAAACATTGTAGACATTGTGTTGCATACACTCTGTCACAGCTACTCATCTTGATCACTGTAATGCAAAAGGACCACAGGCAATAAATAAATGAGCATGGATGTTTCAATAAAACTTTATCAAAACAGGTGGTGAGCTGAATTTAAACGATACGTCTCAGTTTGCCAGCCTCAAGTACCTAGTACTTATCAAATAAGAGAGCAGACAATCATCTACATCTTACAGGAAAATTATTGCTCTCATTTTGTTGAAGAGACACTGAAGTAAAGATCGGTTAATTACGTTCCTAAGATCTTAGTGGAAAATACAGTAGTTAATTGTGGAATGTACAATGTAAATCTGACTTCCTAGCCTCTGAGCTATAAGCTAAAGCTTCCATTCTAATGGAGAAATGAAATAGGGTTCAGAATGGCTTAATTTTAAACGTTAAACGGTTTGCTGAAAGAATAAATATAAAACGGGCTAGTCTGACAGTAGAGAGTTTGGAAGACATCAACTCCATCTTCACAACAAGAAAAAAGCCTGAAAATCAACAGTTCTTTAATCTGTCAGAGAACTGAGATCTCAGGGCAAACTGCTGCCCTGAATACAAAAGAGACAGGTGAATATAGAGAATCCCAACTTACAAGGGGAGTAGATGCCGTCAGCTGGAGCCAGTAGCAGTAGGAACACTTAAAGGGGAAGAGACTAGTAGCTGGGCACTAGTATGGACCAGCTTAGGAGAAGAAACCTCCTAAGGACTCAGCTCTAAATGGTCTGTCACACTTTCATGAGGTGGACCGCCCACCAGGTTCTTTCTGGGAAACTCGAGAGCAGTCGCCTCATGCTTCCATCAAGGGGAAGGGAGAAAAAGGACCCATTTTGAAACATCCAGAGTTTATGTTCTCCTTTAAAAATCTCTGTCTTTAAAGGAAACTGTTTTACCAGAGTCTAACCAGTTTGGATTTTACCAGAGTCTAATGGAACTGGGAGAAGAGAAATACTCAACTCTAGCCCCCTCTAGCTTTCCTGTGTCACCTAGGGTGGGGGAGAGGAAAAGGAGAGAAGTACCTGTGAAGGTCACAGCATGGGGACACAGGTTCACTCAAAGAAGGAACCTATTTATAGGACTGTAGATGTTTCTTGCCCTGTTCGTCCTACCATCACATCAATGTGTATCCTGTATAAAAACAGGAGATTAAAGCTGAAAGAACTGTAAAGAATTTAAGGAGTCGCTAGGGAAACCTAAAGACAACAGAAAAGACAAAAACAAGGACACTACAGGAAATTTTGCTTCTGACACCTACAGTGATAGCAAACGGTAAATACAGCCCAGCTCCTGGACGGATGACATAAAACTTCACACTAAAGGCCAATTTCCCTAGGTTTCTTTCACCTGATACATCATGCCTGGTTTTCAACAAAAAATGAAAAGGCATTCTAAAAGGCAAAAGAACACAGTGCAAAAAAACAAAGCAAGCATCAGAATCTCAGATATGGCAGAGAGAGCGGAACTATCAGACTGGGAATTTAAAATAACTATGATTAATATGGCAGTGGCTCTACTCTAATGGAAAAAAAGTGGACAACATGCAAGAATGCATGGATAATGTAAGCAGTGAGATGGAAGCTCTAAGAATCAAAAGAAATGCTAGAAATAAAAAACTGGGTAATAGAGATACATATTAATTGGCCAATACTTACATAAGCAAGGTCAATATAACATGTGATGAAAGAAATAAAAACCAAAGAAAAAGCTATTTTTCACCTCTCAGAATGATCAAATATATAGGGACAGACACCAAATCCTTGTGAGAGTGTGGAGAAACAAATGTGCACTTTTCTGCACTATTAGCCAAAGTACACAATCTTAAAATACAGGACAATTGGCGTTGTCTAATAAAATCAAAATGCTTATTACATGCATCTTTTTAACTCAGGAATCCATTCTCTTAGAATTCATTTTGTTGATATGCTAAAATGCACTAGCTACAATAAAATATATTGGTAATATCCTAAACTAGCAAGTAAGGCAGTGTTGTGGGATGGTAGAAGTTACTGGGGTTGCTATTCTTGGCTCAGAGAACGAGAAAAATGTGGGAACATGGAATCCAGACCTCACAGCTGAAACTTCATAGCTACACTTGCTCTCCAGGAGAGAAAAGGCCCCGATTTGGAGCATTTGCCAATATGCCTGGGGTAAATACACCCACCATGGCCAATTCTCAGTTACTAAAATGAAGTCACCGAACACAGACTTGGGAAAAGACGCACACATTTGGCTCTCACAAACCCAAGTTAGTTGATTCCAGCACACCACCACCTACACGCTCTCAGGCAACCAAGAACATGGGATCGGGTTCAGAGCAGGTTTCCAGGAGCGGGGTTATGAAAAGGAGGGGTATGGCCTGAGATGAGAGCTTTTTTTGTGTTTTTTTTTTTTTTAAGATTTTATTTATTTATGTGACAGAGAGACAGCCAGCGAGAGAGGGAACACAAGCAGGGGGAGTGGGAGAGAAAGAAGCAGGCTCCCAGCAGAGGAGCCTGATGTGGTTAAGTGTCTGACTCGGTGTCTGCTCGGTCCGATCTCGGGGTCCCGGCACAGAGCCAGGGCCAGCCTCGGCCGTAAAGCAGGCTCTGTGCTTAGGGTGGAGCCTGTTTGAGTTTCCCTTTCCCTCTCCCTCTGTCCCCACCCCCGCTCTCTAAAATGAATAAATACATCTTTTAAAAGAAGAAATCTGTATTTCTCTCTCATATAGTTTATTTCTGAAACAAAATACATGGGACCGTAGAGATTTCCTTAGCTCTTACTAGTATCATTTTCTGATTTCATTAATTTATGCAAAAGCGTATTACATTCTTGGGATGTTCCACACACACGAGGAAAATTTTAGAAAAGCATCATTGCATCAAAAAAAAAAAAACAGTTCAAAATTCAGGCATATTATGAATTATAAAAATTATTAAAATTTCCCAAGTGTTGACCACCTTGATGCCTTTTGGGAGAGAGTTTACACCAGAGAAGGAAAGCTCTTTGGTTCTGATGTCCATGATAATGTCTTTTTAGGCTACAAGAAAGCACCTAGTTTTAGCTTCTTCAGCTGGATTCTTTCAGAGCTGATAATCTTTGTGATAGACTGCTATAGTGGAAATAACATTAAACTAGTCCCTTGAGCTGAACTGATAGGCACAGTAGAACTATGTTTCCCAGAGAGTTGGTGCGGGATGTATTATTTCACCTCCCCTTACTCTTGATAGCTATTGTAAAGAAAGATTGCTCCATTTTAGTGTTCAACAGTCTGAAGAGATTTCATCGTCAGGGAATAATAATTTTCTCAACAAAATTTAGCTCCTCAATATCTTTTGGCCATGTGCCAGCATGTACACATTCAGATACCCCTATTAGAAAACTGTTTTAATGTGTCTTCGTGACCTAGTAAAAGAGAAAATAATGTAGCTTGTGAGTAGAGGAGAAAAGCTTAGCCCATTTCATAGTTTTTGTAAGATTGCTCCTGCCTGACCGATTTACCTAAGAACTTTATCAAGGGCAACTGGAATTGTCACCCAATTTATGTCCATGACAACTGTGGCGACTGAAGTAATTTGTGAACAGCTATGTGTGAAGGTAGAGCCATAACCACCGATGGTCACCTTGTCCATTAGCCATTCAGTCCTTCCAGCCACTGGATTATGTAAAAGATATAAGAGGGGGATCTAAGAAATGAAGTGTTGTGGAGGGTGAGAGGATCGTCCGTTACAAATCAATCAATCATTTTAACTAAAACTTCCCTTCTTATAACTGGATGTTCCTGAGATATTTGAATTAGGGAAACACTGCTTTGAAAATATTGTACACCATGGTTCGGAGCAGAAACTACCTACCAAGTGGCCTCATACTTGGTTGTGACCCAGCAGTAATATTTTCCCCCACAAATCAGTAGGAGGATAGAGAAACCAGAGCCAGGCTCAGGTGGAGAAAATACATTTGCAATCCCGATACTTAGCCAGTGCATACTAAAATGGCTCGCCGGTGTTTATGGCCATATGGCTTCCCGGTGTTTATGGCCATTTCTCTTCCACTCAGTCTGGTGTCTACTCTGATGGGTCCGTATCTATGCTCTGTCGGCTGATGCATAGTTTGAATATCGCCCTTGCATATAACAATGCAGTGTAATTCAATGAGATAAACCATGCAGGTGATAGGGTTTGGAGGAAGATTAATAATGAAAAATTGAAAATTCAGGAAAGCCAGATGAATTAGTGGCTTTCACCAGAAAATGAGGTGTAGCTTTGAACTTACACTGAAGCTTCCAAATGTTGGAAAATAGTATCAGGTGTGAACGAATGGGTTGCTAATCCTAAACCGTTGGCTGCTTGGTATTAGAGGACTTCAGATTCTTTAGGCTAGTAGCTCCCATTCCTTTTTGCATTTAAGAATCATCTGGGAGTTTAAAAAATATACGGATACACAAGTCATGCTGTGGACCAACGGAACAGCTTCGAGACGAGGGCACAGTAATAAATATTTATTAAAGTCCCCCATGTCATTATAATTATGGCCATATTGTTCAAACAAATCTAATTCTTGATTTTAAGATTATGTCCGAGTCTGTCATTAGCTAGTGTTAGGTGCTGAATTATGCCCTCACAAAATTCATATGTTAAAATTCTAATGCCCAGCACCTCCAACTGTGACCTTATTTGGAAAATGAGTCATTGCAGAGGTTAAGGAGTTAAGATGAAGTCATACCACTCTTTTTTAATTAATTTATTTATTTGAGAGAGAGAGAGAAAGTGAGCATACAAGCAGGAAGGGCAGAGGAAGGGGGAGAGAGAGTCTCAAGCAAACACTGCACTGAGCATGGAGCCCCACATGGGGCTCGATCTCACAACGCTGAGAACACAACCTGAGCCAAAACCAAGAGTCAGATGCTAAACTGACTGTGCCACGCAGGTACCACTGAGGTCATACTACTCCTAACTTTAGAGAACACACTGGTGGTTACTGTAGGGGAGGTGGGGGGGATGAGTGAAATAGGTGAAGGGGAATAAGAGTACACTTGTTGTGATGAGCACTGAGTAATGTATAAAATTGTTGAATCACTATATCATACACCTGAAACTAATACAACACTATGTTAACTATGCTGCATTTAAAAGGAAAAAAAAAAGATGATGTCATACTAATGTAGGGTGGACCCCTAACATTACTGGTGTCCTTCTGAAATGGGGAAATTTCGACACAAGCGTACAGGGAGAACGCCATGTAAAGATGGAGGGTCAGGGGATGTAGCAGAAGCTGAGGAATGGCTGCCAGCAAAGCACCAGAACGTAGAAGGTGGCCCTGGATCAGATTCCCCCTCATAGTCTCAGAAAGAACCCTACTGACACCCTGATCTTGGACTTCCAATCTCCAGACCCATAGGTTTCTGTCGTGTAGGCTACCCAGTGTGTGGTACTTTGTGAGGACAGCCCTTGCCAACCAATACGGTTAAGGTGCGGTCTCTGCTTCTGGTTACTTTTAAGTCTTGTTTTCTTTCTATGCACAATGGAGGTATTCACAAATAAATGTCTTTTCTTACTAAGCTGAGTTTTAATGGCCTGAAAATATTAGTAATATCACAAATGCTTGAATCTACAGAGCATACAGGGCCCCTCTGGTCATTGTTACTGAGGTGTTATTACTTGTCTTATGGGAGGAAAAAAAAGGTTTTCCTCTACTGGCATTTGAAACTTTAATTTTCACTTCCTCTCTATGGTCTTCACTAAAATCCCCTTCTTGGTAGAATACAGACTTTGGCCTATAGCTCTATATTTTACATGCTATTACTTAGTTCTACAGAAAAGACGTCTTTATTTTTTAGGAGATATATAAATATAAATATATAAATNNATATATATATATATATATAGTTGATACAGTTCACCAAATATTCCTGTTCTGCCCTCATCTGGGTGTTATGTAGGATTTCAGTTGCCAGCCTCTTTGAAATTAGTGTTGCCATTTGATTTGCTTTGGACAATGAAATACGACTGGTATAACAACAGTCACATAGAGTTAAATGTGTTAAGAGCCAGAGCAAAATTGGTCATGTCTTCTTTCCTTGCCTTGTAATCATGGAAGGATTTGCTAAGATGAAAATTCCATCAGCCTGGGCTCCTGAGTGACTGCAATGAGCAGAACACCCTGCCCCTTGCCCCCACCCAGTGATCTGTGATGGACACGTACCATGAACAAAAATAGAAATATTTGTCTCAAGCCACTGAAATTATAGGATGGTCTGTAATTTCAGCATAGCATATATCACATTTATAGGTACAAAGATTATGAAACCTTTTATTTTATCATCTTATGTGCCTGAAACATAACTTACTCCTAATGATTTAAGTACATCAAAATTTGTACACGAAAGCAATTAACAATGAATTCCCTTTTAACATCTCACCAAGGGAAAAGCAAAACCAAAAATAAACAAAAAACAAAACCTTACCTATCTGAATTTGTCTATTTTCTCCAGAAGAATGTTATATTCTTTTAGACAGAATCAAAATCAGTGACATTTAAAGTATTCTTAGATATTTAAAGGAAATCAAAGAAATTAAAATTTTTTGTTCCACAAATTTATGATTCTTTCCTCCTCTTGCCCGGTCTATTAAAATAACCACCCATTTTCTGGAACAAAACAGTTAGGATTGCTTTTAACTCTATATAGACTCACAGACCCATTGATTTCTTTTTTTAAAAGACTTTTTTTTAAAGATTTTATTTATTTATTTATTTGAGAGAGACAGTGGGGGAGAGGCAAAAGGAGAGGGAGAGAGAGAATCTCAAGCAGACTCCCCACTGAGCAGGCTGCCTGATGCAGGGCTAGATCTCAAAATCCTGAGATCAAGAGCCTCTGGCTTAACCAACTGAGCCACCAAAGTGGCCCACAGCCCCCCCCCCCCCCCCCCCTGCCGATTTCAGTAACCTATGGAATCCTCACAGCACTAAGTAGCAGTGTGATCTGTCATAATTACATGCTTACTTATCTGCTTGCAGCATTCCAAAACAGGTTGGTACTAACGTACGCCGTGGGCATAAAGCTTATCTATCTAACAGCTAAAACCTGCCACGTTTGGGTAAAAAACCCTGTTAAACATTCAAATCCACTGGTAAGCATTTTAAATCTTTTTCAATTATACAAAAAAGCGATAAAGGGAATTTGTATTTATGAAACAATGTGGCTTCCTTCATGCTGTCTTCCCATTGGCTAACAATACCTCACGTGGCACAGCAGCTCCTTCTTAGTCTTGAAAATCGTTCCTCAAACTGAGCCTGTTTCTCTACTTCTCATTTCTTTTCTTTTAACTGTCTTTACCACATCTTTACTTGATTAAGTGAATGAATTTCCATTGTGGACCCTCTTTTAACACTTTTCTCCATTCTTATCCACATCAACACAAATAATGGCCTAAGAATTGATCAGGCAGAAGAAATGCAGTAATGAGAAAAATTTTATGGCTATTAAAGTATACAAGCAAATATCAATTTTAAACAACATAAATATATTCAGAAAAGACAGCATTAGCCTAAGATAGAAGTTAACATATGTTTTACTTTATTCCTAGGTTTTTACCGTTATCATTATTACTATCTTTTTCTTTGTCTAGACTTATTTTATTTACTTCCTGTGGTATTTAATTTATAAAATAAAGAAATAGAAAAATTTTAAAAATGTGATTTATTCCTAATAACTAAGCTTGGGAATGTTAAAGCACAGTATTAATAAATGATTGCAAACCTAATTTTTTTTTTTTTTTTAGCAAAGCCTAAGTTCAAGTAAAATCACTCTTGAGACATTTAACATGAACAGTATCAATTCATCCTTCTAAGGTTTCTATCTAATGAACAACTGGCGTCTGTATTTTCTTCTCTTAGGTATTCTGAGAAGCAGCCACATGGCAGCATTTCATATTTCACAAACTAAATGACAGTACAGAAGTAGTTTCCCATAATGGAGGTGCTCTGGGGAGTTGAAAACTATTATATGACTCATCAGCTTCAAATAATTCAGCCGCTGGAGATGAAGGGTAATATCTCTTATTGAAAGCACAAGTTGAAGTATTTTCATGAGAAAAATTTGCAGAAACTCTCTGCATAACATATAGTGCAGAACTGTGACAGGTTTATACTACGCAGTTCTACGTAATGGCTTGAGGGAACCCAAATCAAGAAGAAATTGCTACAGGAAAAAAAAAAGGATGTTCAGGACAGATAGTAGGGTAATTTGGTGAGTGAAGCTAATAGACAGGCTTTTAGGTACATAAAATTCTTCTTTCATGACCCTCAGAATCAAGTGAGATTGAATAAAGCATATTTTAAAGGGAAATCCGGTTCTCCTGGTATGCTAATTATCACCAGAGCTGGAAAATCACTTTGTGGAGGAGGACTAATTCCTTGTGGCTAGGAGAATGTCATATACTAAGACTGGTTTAAATAATAACCTAGTCATTAGAATATTTTATGATTATCAGGGAAAAGCTAATGTATCATTGTCCAAAGTTAATCTTTAATTCTATAACACACATTTCAAATGGTATTTCTTTTTTTCTACTTGATGTTATGCAAACAATGGCACTTAATAGGTATGTTTATGGCTGTCTAATTTACCCTCTGTTTTTATCATATGATTGGTTCATCACAAGAAGAAGGCACTGCAGGAGTATCTTCCACTGAGATTTTCCTCTCACTATTACGGCACCCTAGTATAGGCAAATAATGACTTATGGAGTAAAGTAATACCAAAAACTCGAGTAAAGGATGAGTTTTTGGGAATAACCTGTCTTTGTGGGCAAATGTAAGAGATTATTCAGGTGACAGTACTGAGGGAGATCAGGAGAAAGCTTAGGAGAGTCTTAGTGAAAGGATGGCCACACAGATTTGATTTTTTTTAAATCTTTTTGGTTATATTTCTGTCTATTTCATATGGATTAGGCACCTCCATCTTTCTGTGTTCCTCAAACTTTTTCTTTCTTCCACTCTCAGTAAAATACAAAAAGTCAAACACAACCTGTCATAATCCTGTTATTTTCAAAGTTTCTGAAGTATGGAGGAGTACCGGGCCTCCTGCAGTCCAACGATTCACAGAGCACATTAAGTGAATGGGCGCACCCAGGTACTACTTAGCGGACCCATGATTTGTGGTTTGGTAGCCTGTTTTTATGGGCATTGAATTGTAAATGCAACTGCCATGAAATGGTTTGAATTGTAACATTGATGAAAATGCGTTTGCTGAGTGATTCCCTAAATTACTTTATGGAGTATAAAACATCTGCATTTAGTTGGATTCTGTTTGGCTGAAAAATAAACATTTCTAAACCACAGCTTTCATGTCTGATGATGATAATGTACTGGAAAACCTGAAATTCCATGACACCCTAAATATGTTTTCTCTTAAAAAACAAGTGGTACTGTTAGAACGTGACGTACTGGATCATACTTCTTAACTGGTACATTCTTCCTGAAGATTCATGGCATGCATTCTTGCTTATAAAACCAAACTACCCACAGCACTCCGATAAATGCTGGGTTATGAGAAGTCAACTCCTAGATCTTTCAAAAAGGTCAAGTGTGAAAATAAGGTACAATCTTATAAGATTATGAAGGAAACAACAGTAAAATATTATTCCTTGATTTCCTCAAAAAGTGAAGGGAAAATTCAGTACTATATTGTTCAGTAATTTTATATTGCTAGTCCAGCAAACACTAAATTTAGAGTAATGCACAGCAAATTTTTTATTCAAAATCCATAGATGGTATATTAAGGTATTTGGGATACAACAGAGATTTGAACCAGGTGTTTCTTACCAAAGAAAACTGAAGGAATACCACATGAATTGTAATTAATCATAACGACTATTCTTACAAAGATGTACAAATATGTCAGCATAAAACAGCTATGGGAGTAACAACCCATGAAATATTTGCTCATTTATGTAAACTATCAGCCATAGTAACCTGTTTGAAGGAAATGTAACTTTATGTGGCACCAATCACTGACTGTCTCTAATCAAGCACATTCCTATTTATATAGCATACAAGTTCCTCTTTTAAGCAGCAAAAATTATTTTGATAGTAAGTCATAAAGCTTTTATATTTCAGTAATCCTGGAACAGTATTTTGATATTTTTTTCTTTTAGTAGAGGCAACCAATGTTAATTCAAATATTTGTTGCTTATATGCAAACAGCATCACAAACAAAAGCAGAGGGAAAGAAACAATGTTAAGATTTATAGTCAACGAGGGGAGCCTGGGTGGCTCAGTCAGTTAAGCATCTGCCTTGGGCTCACATCATGATCCCAGGGTCCTGGGATGGAGCCCCACATTGGGCTCCCTACTGAGTGGGGAGTTGGCTTCTCCCTCTCTCTCTGCTCCTCCCCTCCACTTGTCCTGTCTCTCTCTCTCAAATAAATAAATTAAATCTTAAAAAAAAAAAGATTTACAATCAAGGATATATTCATTATTCAAAGGAATTAGTGCACACTTGATCAAAATATATTAATATTTTTGAAAAAAAATTCTTATGTACATCTCATCAAGATAGACTCATAAAATTCATGCAAGTTCTTCAATGAAAAAAAGGCATTTATTCCAATGCACAAATAATGCTTTGATACGGGTTTCCATGTTTCATATAATTCTCTTGGCATAGTTTAATGACTTACTAACACTCAATTTATAAAATATTAAGTGAATCTATCTTAGAAAAGTCATTACATCTCTGGATTAGGGGATGCTTTCTTTTTTACTAACCAAGGTATTTGGCTCCTTGTCTATCACTCATCTTCTTGCCTAATTCTTTGTATGACACGTGATGAAATAATGCCTATCCAATGTCTGCAGCTGAGACACCAGCTTTACCTCACTTATTGCCTGATTTATTAATTTCCTCTTTTTTCTCAATCTGCTCATGACCAGTCAGACCAATGGATTTCCTTTATGATAAAGGCTTCTTCCCACTTAGAGAATATACGTGATCTTTAAGTTTCAGGCTTAAAACATCTCTGGAACCATAGCAAATGACAAAAGTAATTTTGGGACAAAAGAGCTCACCTTTGGATGAATAGTCAGATTAAAGTTCTTGAGACACATTCAAAGATAACAGGACATAATTCTAGAAAACAAAGAAACAACCACATTCATACACTGTTCGGGAATTTCCTTCAACATAGTCAGGTTTTCTTAAATTAAGTGCTCATTCACTGGCAAAAACTAGGCATTATACAATTCAAAGTTTTTTCATTGGAAACTTATACTAAGACAGATAAATGATCTGTCCATGGTCACATAACTAATGATTGGATACACCGCATTATCTTGACTCATAGTATATTTTTAATGTAAACAACATGATAGGTACATAACATCTACTAAAGTATGCTAAGATGGTATTAGTGAAATATCAGCTAAATTGACTTTTTAAGGTTATCAAATTGATAACCAATTTCTACAGGTACGAATGGGACTATATATAACAAAAGCCTTAAATATTCTATTTCCCTCTTAAATAGTAATTCCTAGTTCTCAAAATTTATCACAAAATACTTAATAAATGTGTGGAGAGATACAGGTACAGAGATGTACACCCCAAAAAGAAATGGTTGTTCACACAGTAATCTGTGGAACACGATCTACTTCTGGAAACTGTTCCCATGATAGCTCACACCCACATAATTATTGTGGGTCTGCCTATTAGTCCAGAACACCAATCCTTGGACAAGGGATTGTCAACTGCCTGAAGCCAGATCACTTAAAATCCTTCACTTGTGTACTTTGAATTAGAACTGAATAAGGCATTCGAGGTGTATGTGTATGTGCACAAACACATGTGCATGTGTGCATAGCATGAGTGTGTGTGTGTTTTAGAAGCTGTGAGAAGTGTAGCTTGGTTGTCAGTGGCCATTGTCTTGCCAAGTTGTGAAAGACAGTGTGCATTCCATGAAAATGAAGTTAACACATAGAAAGAAGCAACTGGAGTTGACATTCAGAGAAAAGCAGAAATGACAGATCACACACTCATACTCACACATATACCTAAACAGAAAGGAGAAGGGAGTCTTGAGGAATGAATTCCTCATTCAATTTATTTCTGAGACATTGCTGCATCTGCCTGTGGTTAGGATTTTCAACTCTTCTTTCATTTACCCAAAGTACACTAGTATTCTTTGACTAAATTACCCTTTTCTCTAAGCCAGCTTGGGACAGGTTTCTATGATTCACAACTAATACATCTGCCTTACACAAAGAATTATTCATATTAGCTATGAAGGCAAATTTCTAGAAATGGGAGATAAATTATGATATAATCAGAAATTAGTTTTTATGTAGCCACTAAAAGTCATGTTTTTTAACATTATTTAATAAGCTGTGAAACTCTCCTAATTGAAATACCACGGGAAACAAAATAAGATACAAACAGCATATATAGTATAATTCTATTTCAAAATTTAAAATTGTAAATCATGTATAAAGAAAAATACCAAAAGGAACTTTCCAGATAATTAACAATGGTTATTTCATGTGTTAGGACTGTAGTTCATGTTTTTATTATCCTTTTGCTTTTAAACAATTAATATATATATTTCTATTATATTCAGAGACATAATAATAAACATTATTTAAATTATACCTCTGATTAAAAGAAATTTATTCTTTTATAATAAATTCACTTGATCTCGGTACCACTAATTAAAATAAAATGTTTTGTTTTTGTTATCTATCTACTTCCAGAATCCAATACACATACATTTCCACATATTTTTTATTCAAATATTTCATAGAATGGATCAGATTTAAAGACCAATAGCAAAACATGTAAATCATTGGCAGAACTTTTTATTTATTAAAGATTCTCCTTGTCTGTGTATGATGTTCCCATAGTTTCCAAGCACCTCCTGCAGTTTAAGCAGTGAAATTTAAGAAATAATAAAACTGACTCATGGATTTATGATTATCAGTACCATAATCTGATATTTATAAATATAGATAAAATCAGTGTTCATTTGTTATACACACTCAGTGGGTACCACAAGAAATAGATGCTGAGAAAAAAAAGGTATGCATTGTCTCTGCTGTAGAGACAATAACCACTTTCGTGGAGATCCTATCATGGGAAAGTTGCTGTGAATCATTGGAAACCTGTGAGAGTCACACAGTTAAGCCATAACATATAAACTTGGAGAATACTTGAGAAATGCTCAAGAGCTTTTAAATTTGTAAAACACTGTTTTAGGGGCCCCTGGGTGGCTCAGTCAGTTAAGCGTCTGCCTTTGGCTCAGGTTGTGATCCTGGAGTCCGGGGATCAAGCCCTACATTGGGCTCCCTGCTCAGTGGGGAGTCTGCTTCTCCCTCTCCTCTGCTTCCCCCCCCCCCTGCTCTCTCTCCCCTTCTCTCTCTCTCTCGTTCTTGCTAACTCTCAAATAAAATAAAATAAAAATAAAATAGAATAAAATAAAACACTATTTTAGCTGTTCTTAATGAGTGTCTCCAATGTGCCACGCCATGTACTGGGTGTTTTACAGTGCCACTATGAGGCAGGTATTAAGTGTATGTGGCACATTACATATGTATATGGGTAGAGAGATTAAGTAACTTGTCTAACCCTACATAGATGGAATCACTATTTGGCCTCAGATCTGTCGGTTTCAAACCCTGTGACCGTAGACATCAACATTGCCTAAAGCCTGTAGTAACTCTGTAACAGAGTTCCACCCCCTCTGCCCACAGCTTTGAGCACATAGTATATTCTGATCCAATCCACCTCGCTAGGGCTGGAGTACCACACCTTCCCGGAGTCTGTTGGCAAATGTCCAGGGAAGCTTGCGAGTGTTACATTGTATTGATCAGTGGATTTGGGAGCAGCTGTACAAACGTGCAGAAGGGGTGAGGCTTGAATACAGAGGGGCGGTTTATTTGAGTAAGCCCAAATTGCTGGGATGAGAACTCTATAGTCTGGCAGCATTTTGAGAAATAATAATGTTCCAGACACTGTATGAAGTCTTAAATTAGTTAATTTAATACTGAAAACAACCCTATGAAGTAGGTACTACTATAGTTGGCTTCATGCTATGGTTCAGGAAACTGAGAAATAGAAGAGGAAAATCAGCTTTCTCCAAGGTCACATCGCAAATAGTGGAATCAGGATTTGAAATCAGACATTATGGCCTCCCTCTTTAATTTATACATTGCACCATCCCTAACTACTTTCCCAGCACACCAGAGAAATTCACTTAGTGTTGTTTCAAAAGTCTGCAATCCTAACATATTGAGACTTTGCTTTCTACCTTCCAAATATTTCTTCTATCATTGTCAGTGTGTGTGTGTGTGTGTGTGTGTGTATTGGTTTTGGTCCTTGTGGATTTATACCTTAATTTTCTTTTTATTTTCATGTTTGCTGCATTTTGGAGAAAGCAGGTATAAATATGCATATCTGTTCCAATCTTCAATGGGAAACCTAACTTTTCAGATCAAACGTCATGGGAAGGAAACATAAGTAGCAGAGGATAAGAGAAATAAAAAAGAACTAAGACTGTTGAAGAAGAAAAAATAAAGTTAGCACAATTGATCTGGGTTCTCTGAGCAAAAACAGAAACTAACTTTTAGCCTAACAGAGCCTCTTATTCCAGGTAATTCTAACTGGACAAATAAAATAACAAGGTAACTTAGTACAGGAAAGATAAGTTCTCACACAAAAATAAAATTGGCAAAGCTGCAAATAATTGCATAGTTTTCATTCTCTGCAAATGTCATGGAAGTGCATTTTCTTTTTGTACTGCGTGTTCTCAAATGGCAAATAAGAAATGCTGACAGCTATACCATATGTGACATGGATTGACACAACAGATACAAATGGCTATTATTTTTGTGTATCCAAAATACATTCCAAGTGAACGGAGCCCAGGAAAAATGAATTATTTTAAAATTTTGCATAAGAAACTATTAGGAAAATTATTTTCTAATATTCCTAATTTAAAAAAATTTGATCTTATTATGCAAAGAATGTTTTTAATCTTATTTTTTATTTTCCTTTGTATCTATATACACAGCCTCTTAATAATAATCTTGTCATGCAATGGAAATGCCACCGTGCATGTCAATCTTTAATAGCAATTTTACTACAAATAATAATTCTGGTTCACCAATTCTTTGGAAACTGACCTATTAATTCAGAAATATTTTAAGTGTTGTATTATATTTCTTTCTCTAGTAAATATTATATTTCAAGCCTCCTGTTTAATTGAAGACAGTAAGACTATAAATTTAAGTATTTTACCCCTCTTTCCAATATATTTAAGCTTTCTCTACCTAAAATAAAATTTTCCTCATTCTCCACCTCACAAAAATTGTGTTTTTCATTATACCAATGAAAAGTGCCCCTTGATAAACCTGGTGGTTTTCTATCATATTTATTATGATAAGAGACTCCATGGGGATAAAACGTACTCAAGGCAGGCCCTTTCCTCAGGAACAGACTTAGCGAACATCTGAATACCCTACTCATTTCCCAGACATATCATTTCAGGATCACAAAATGAAAAGAAACATCTTTGATATTATATTATGCTTAAAAATATATGTGCATTTGAGAATATTTTTCCTTCATCCAGGGATCTGGGCATCTCCAAACATCTCCTAAGATTTTATTCCAGTGTGTCTCATTTCATAAGAAAGAGTCTTCCTTTGGGACTGGTCCATTGGTGTATCTCATTACTGGAAAATAAATTCCTGGGTAAGGGGTGAGAATTCTCAAGGAAATCAGCAGTGATGTATGGCGGGTTTACAACAGGGGCCCAGAACTGTCTAGAAAAGAGCGGGTTTCATGTACTGTTCTAGACGTTAACACCTGTTGCGTTTGTATTATTTCCATTTGCTATGTCAGTGAACTTCAAAAGTATTCTCTTTGCAACTTGTATGACAGTTTCCAGTTTTTAGATTTTACTGATCAGGCTGTGAGACAATCAAAATAATGTTTTTGATCCCAAATACAATTCATTTGGCCCTTGGAGCAAACTGAGTAAAACCAAGAGGTGAAAAAATTGAAAAAAGGAAAAACATTCTCAACCCTTTCCCAAGAAATCTAAGAACAAGAATGTAAAGTAGTTTGATAAAGAACCAGATTTCTTTTCTGATTTGCCTAGAGTGAATCATGTTTCCATCCCTGACTATAAATCTAGAAGTATAAACACATAGATTTTGCATTTAAATATAAGCTCTATGAGACTGGTGGCTTTGTAGCCTCATTACCTAAAAGCTCCTTGTTACATGGTAAATCCCTATAAAAATCTGATAAATTAATGAAAATTATATTATTGGCCAGTTGTGAATCAATTATTTACTGTTGGGTCTGAAACACAGAAATGGTTCCTATGTAAACAAAGCAATTCAGAGTGAGGAAGAAGAGAGAGTCCACAGAAAATTAAGATACTATTAAGAAAAGAAAGGAGAATACATGCTGGGCAGAAAAAGCAAGAGATAGCTATTAAACAGAGGGGAAAAAAAACCGCAAAGAGATGTTAACTGACAGAAGAATACTTTGTATTATTCCTTTTCTTTTCCATCATTCTTTACTGAGATTTTATTACAGGAGTCATTTCCCTAGAACACGATCACCTCTGGATTCATTAACAATCACATTTCCAATTTAACACAGCAGATGTTTTGTTCATGAATTGCAGTGACCATACAAAGACCTTCGAAAATCAACAGGTGAGAGCAAAAGTTCCTAATGGCCTTAAACTCTACCTAAAACAAACATCAGTAGAATCCAGACACTCTCGGAACAAAAGGAATCTAGTAAATTAAAAATAAAGAGAGAATAAAAACTATGACTTGTGAATCCTATGAATCAGACTGTCTTTGGTACCAATTACGGTCCTTTATTGCATTCAGAAGAACGACATAAAGTACAGTGGCTTAGGGAGGAAAGAGTAACAGGCAAATAAAATTAATTTTACATAAAAGCTTTGAATAAATACACACACAATATATAAATACATAATTTATATATAATACAATTTTATATACAATCATTACTATATTGACCAAAATATATTTCAGACAATATAAATACAAATGTTTTGCAGAGCAAAATGCACTCCAGGTTGGTCTATGTTGTCACATGTGGCAGGATTTCCTTTTTCTTTGAGGCTGAATAATATTCCGTTTTACGTGTATGCCACAGTTTCTTTATCAACTCCTCTGTTCTTTTTTTAAGATTATTTATTTATCCATTTATTTGAGAAAGAGAGAGAGAGAAGAGTGAGCGAGAACACGAGTGGAGGGGAGGAACAGAGGGAGAAGCAGACTCCCCACTGAGCAGTGAGCACAATGCCAGGCTCGATCCCAGCACCCTGGGATCATGGCCTGAGCCCAAGGCAGACACTTAACCAACTGAGCCACCCAAGAGGCCCTATCAACTCCTCTGTTAATGGCATTTAGGTTGTTTCCATAACGACTATTGTGAACAGCGACATATAGACAATGAAATGAAATGTGCAGATACTTCCTTGAGATGCCAGTTTCAGTTCGTTTGGATATATACCCAGAAATAGGATTGCTGGATCATAAAGTAATTCTATTTATAATTTTTTGAGAACTCTCTGTATGACTTTCCATAGAGGCTGAACCATTTTGCATTCCCTTCAACAGCTGCACAGAATTCCAAATTCTCAGCGTGCTCGCCAATGCTTGTCATCCTTTGTTTACTTCCTAGTAGCTATCCGGACAGGTGTAAGGTGATGTCATTGCGGTTTTGATTTGCATTTCCCTAATGATTATTGATGTGGATCATATTTTTGTATACCTGTTGGCCATTTGTATGTCTTCTTTAGAGAAATATCTACTCAAGTACTTTACCTATTTTTCAATCAAGTCATTTTTTAATTTAAATTTTAGGCTTTTTTTCTATGAGTTGCATGAGTTCCTTACATATTTTGGAAATTAACCTTGTATCAGATAAATGGTTTACAATCTTTTTTCCCATTTTGTAGGTTGCCTTTTCACTTAGCTGATTGTTCCCTTTGCTGTACAGGAACATTTTGGTTTAGTGCAATCCCATTTGTCTATTCTTGCTTCATTTGCCTGTACTTCTGATGTCATATTCAAGAAAACATGGCCAAAACCAATCCCATAAAGCTTTTCCTCTATGCTTTCTTCTAGGAGTTCTACTATTTCCAGTCTTACATTTAAGTGTTTAATCCACTTTGAGTTAATTTTTGTCAATGGTGTAAGATACAGGTAGAATTTCATTCTTTTGTGTGTGGATATCTAGTTTCCACAGAACCATTCGCTGTAGAGACTTTTCCTTATTGTGTATTCTTGGCACCCTTTTCAAAGCGCCATTGGCTGTATTGCATGGGTTTATTTCTGAGCACTCTATTCTGTACCACTGGTATATATGTCTCTTTTTACGCCAGTACCATAATGATTTAATACTGTGGCTTGGTAATATATTTTGAAATCAGGAAGTGTAATGCCTCCAACTTTGTTCTTTTTTTCTTAAGACTGCTTTGGCTATTCAGGGTCTTTTGTAGTTTCATATGGATTTTAGTATTATTTTTTTCTATTTTTGTAAAAAATACCATTGGAATTTTGATAGAGACTGCATTAAATCTGGTTATCACTTTGAGTAATATGGGCATTTTAACAATATTAAATCTTCCAATCCATGAGAACAGGATGTCTTTCTATTTACTTGTGTCTTCCTTAATTTCTTTTATCAAGATTTTGTAGCTTTCAGTGTACAAATTTTTCATCTCCTTGGTTAAGTTTATTTCTAAGTAATTTATTTTTTTATTTTTTCATGCTACTGTAAATAGGATTGTTTTCTTAATTTCCTTCCTGCATAATGAGTGGTTGGTGTAAAAAAATGTGATTTTATTTTACTTATTTTCTTATTTAAATTCATTAGCCAACATAGAGTACATCTTTAGTTTCAGATGTAGAGTTCAATAATTCATCAGTTGCGTATAACACCCAGTGCTCATCACATCACATGACTGATTTTATATGTTGATTTTGTAATCTGTAATTTTTCTAAACTTATTTGTTCTAAAAGCCTTCAATGGAGTATTTAGAATTTCTACATATACTAATGCCATCTGCAAACAGAGGTAATTTTCCTTCTTCTTTTCTGATTTGGATGCCTTTTATTTCTTTTCTTGTAAACTGCTCTGGCTAGGACTTCCAGTATTATTTTGAATACAACTGATGAGAGTGGATATCCTCGCCTTGTTCCTGAGCTTTGAGGAAAAGCTTTTAGCTTTTTACCACGGAATAGGATGTTAACTGTGGGCTTGTCATCTATGAACTTTATTATGTTGATAGTATTTCCTTTTCTTCCTCGTTTCCTAAGGGTTTTATCATGAAAGGGTGATGAAATTTGTCAAATACATTTTTCTGCATCTATTGCGATGGTCATGTAATTTTTATCCTTCATTCTGTTAATGTAATGTTTCACATTGATTTATTTAAAAATGTTGTGCAATCCTTGCATCCCACATATAAATTTCACTTGGTCATGGTATATGATCCTATTAATGTAATGTTGAATTTGGTGTGCTTCTGATATATAAACACACTGTATCTCCATTTGCATGGATTTTCTTTCACTTCTTTCATCAGTGTTTTATAGTTTCAATCACACAGTTGCTGAACATATTTTCTAGATTTATATGGAAGTATTTCATGATTTTGTTGCTTATTGTCTATGACATGGTTTTGTTAGTTGCATCTTCAACTGCCCCTTGCTAGTTTATAGAAATATAGTTGATCTTTAATATTTTACCTAAAGGCTTTGTTGGACTCGTTAGTTTTAGTATTTTTTGTTAATTATTTAAAATTTTCCATGTAACAATTGTGCTGTCTTTAAATAGAGATATTTCTATTTTTCTTTAGAAACTACATGCTTTCTATTCATGATACAGCACTGGAGAGAAAATCCAGCACAATGATGTATAGGAGTGGTGAGAGCAGACATCATTGTCTTTTTCCTAAACTTTGTGGGAAAGAGATAAGTTTCACCATTAAATATAATGTTAAGTATAATGCTAGCTGCATCTGCGGGTACTTTATCAGTTTGAAGATGTTTCCCTCAGTTCCTACTTTGATTTCTCTTCTCCTGTGCTCTGCCTTGGATGAGCGAGTGCTTGTATCCATCCAGTCTCTTTTTGGAAGACAATTTTTTCCTTAAATATTACACTACTTGGTTGTCTGTAACCTTAGTTGTTTAATGAATTTTTTTTAAGATTTTATTTATTTATTCGACAGAGATAGAGACGGCCAGAGAGAGAGGGAACACAAGCAGGGGGAGTGGGAGAGGAAGAAGCAGACTCATAGCGGAGGAGCCTGATGTGGGGCTCGATCCCATAACGCCGGGATCACTCCCTGAGCCGAAGGCAGACGCTTAACCGCTGTGCCACCCAGGCACCCCTGTTTAATGAATTTAAGAAAGTTATAATCTCACTTTTTCTGTTACATAGTGAGTTGTGCCCTTTTCAGCTCTCCTTTCTAGACGAACGCAGAATATGCTTCTCTCTTAGGCTAATGTTCATATTGGGAAATGGGCTTACCATGCTACACATTTCCAGTCCTTTCACCTTTTGTAATTCCCACACAGAGATGCTTTGCTCATGTTAAGATTACATAAATTCCCCCCAAATTCCTTTGTTTTGTGACCCAAGAGTTTGACCTTACTGTGTTATAAACCCCAAGCCTGGCTCCACATTCTCACATAAAATTCACTAAATTCTCCTTCAAATCTAAGCACATTTGTTTTCCACCTGAGATTCTCCCTTGACCACCAAAATGTGGATGTTGGTTCTCTGTCTTGGGCTCCCAGACCATCATTTCTCTACTCTTTTAACTTGAATGATCCTCCCCCTCCTCACTGAGAACTGAAAGACCATGATTATCTTTGTCACTGTTTGGTACTGGCCCTGTTCACAGCAGCCAAAAGAAGGGTAGAAACCACCAAACATCCATCGATTGCTAAATAGAGAAACACAATCTAGTGTATTGATGCAATGGAATATTATTCAGTCATAAAAAGAAATGAAGTCCTGATTCATTTTCCAACATGAATGAACCTTGGAAACATTATACTAAGTGAAAAAACCAGCCACAAGGCACATTTTATATGAATCCATTTGTATGAAATATCTAGAATAAGCAACTCTTTAGAGTGAGAGAACAAATCAGTGGTTTCCAGAGACTGGGACTGCTTAATAGGTACAGAGTATCCTTTTAGGGTGATGAAAAGTTCTGAAACTGGATAGGCGTGATAGTTGCATAAGCTGTAAAGGTAATTAAGGCCACTTAATGTTATACATTAAAATAGTTAAAATGGTTAATTTTATATTACATGTATTTTACCATAATTGGTTGTGATGTAACATATATATATATGTGATGTAACATATATATATGTGATGTAACATATACACACACACACACACACACACACAAATGGAGAGAGTGAATTTTCACATGCGTCACTAATGTCTACCATTTTCATTGGAGCTGTCCCTCCCCTATGTTTATTTTATGTACTCTTATTTGGAGGCACAGTGCTGGTGTAAAGGAAAATGGTCTGATGTTTAGTTTCTATCACCCCTCTACTACAAACAGAGAGCCTAAACTTTAGAAATTGAACTCCGGCAAGCATAACAACTCAAATAACCAATTTTATTAAAAGCAGAAAACTATCCTCTTAAAACATGTATTTTGACTGGAATTTCATTCTCTCATTTGAGATGAAAGTGCATTATGACCTTTTTGTGCATAGTTCTGAAGCATCTGTGAATTAAAACAATGGCCTTATATGTTTTAGAGATAAACAGGGCTTTGTATCTGTCTGTATATTGTTTCTTTCTCAGAAGAATGGGACAATGAGCAATGCTGGAAGGTAATAGTCCCCACCTACACAGAAGTATTTGTATATTATATAAACCAGCCAGAGACAGATTGTGGTAATAAATCTCAATATAAATATCTCTGTTTTTGTATCGCACTTATGTAACTATTTCATAACATTTTCTTTAGGACATTCCCTCATTTCTATCTCCTGCACACTAACAGAGTTTCATTTTTTTTTTTAATCTCTAAAAGGTTTTTTATGTTGTTCATGATAAAAATTGGGGGAATATTATTTGGTGAGATCGCTTATTTAAAAAACTTGACCTTTCTCCTCTTAAATTCCTACATGATTATGGCATTTCCAATTTGATTTGCCATAAATTAATGGATTTGATGAAGGCTTAAATTTATTTTGATATAATGGGGACCCTAAGATTGTATCTATACCAAATGTTTTCCCTTTTAGGGCAGAGGTATTTAGTATTTCTCTTTAAAACGAAGTTAGAGAAATGCTTCCATATTATCAAACGGCATAAATCTAAGAGATATCGAGATAACTTAAATACTAATCTTATCTTGTTGTATTCATAAACTAACAGCAAAAGATGTCCATCTGGATAATATTAGGAAAAGTAGAGTCCAAGGTCCATGTCTTGGATGAGAGGAGATTATATGTGGGTAAGGGTGCACTCGTGAATTCTAGAAAAGGAACAAAAGTTCATCTATGAGAATCAGGGCTTTGAGATTATGATTATGATAAATGGAAGAAGCAGAATAAAATGTATACCACTTATCTTCTTGAGCCCAAGGGGGTTCAAGAGCATGAGACAAAATTATACTCACTTTTATAATTAATATGAGAAGCAATCCTGTTGTGTGATTGTCTACCTGAATGGGAAGAGAGGACAGGGATGTGGAGAGGCAAACATACAACCATAATGTTTGGGAGCTTTCCCTTGCTGTTGTGATTTGGAATAATTCATAATCATGCAGGCTGGGGCTTTCTCTTTTTTTCCCCTTCAACTTCTGCCTCTCTATCTTCATTCTCCTCTTGTTCCTCCACATGTGTTTGTATTGAAGAAGTTGAATTTTGTGGTTCCAAATATGACAAAATGTGAAATAAGACCAAGAAAGCTTGGTACCCCAGGGCCAGGCAACATGCTTAGTGCTGGAAGATATTATGGAGGTATTCTCTTCTATATAGTTTAAGATAAAGATAAAGGTTCATTAACACACTGAGGGGTTCAGAGGGGATTGGGATAGGCAGTGATGGGTATTAAGGAGGGCACATATTGCATGGAACACTGGGTGTTATATGCAAACGATAAATCATGGAACACTACATCAAAAACTAAGGATGTACTGTATGGTGACTAACAGAATAAAAAATTACTATTAAAAAATAAAATAAAGATAGGAATTTAAAAAAAAGATAAAGGCTTGTAACTTTGAAATTGCTTTCTCATTATAACCTATACTACAAACAATAAATCCATTGTAAACATAATTTTCAGGCACAGGCACTATTGCTGCAAACTATAGATTTCTCTACTATATATTTACAACATGATGTGCATTTATGCTTTGTGCAGTATACTCAGGAATTCGTTTCATGTAAATCAAGGTAATCTGCCTCAAATGTTATTTGACTACACATGCAGAAGGAAATTATGTATTTCTTAAGAGCTACTTCTTTCCTTAGCCTTTATCTGAACTTCAGCAAGTTCTATCTTGCCTTTAGCAAGAATTATATTTGTGCTTAAAACATACTTAAGCTTAAGATATGTCTGTGATAAAACCTTCAAATTTCTGAAATGTTTAAAGAAAATTAATTTTATGAAGTCAGTTTTCATTTACTAACCTAAAATTTTCCTTTCATATTGAAAGCATTTTATTGCCATGAGTTAACGATACTGACCAAAGAGCAGGAATTGTCAAGATGTGTAAACTCATCTTTTTGGGTAAACACAATCTGGGCCCCTGAAGGATTTTAACCAGTAAAGTAACTTGAATGTTAAAATATTAATTTGGTATTGGTAGAACAGACAGCAGAGGATAGTGGAGGGAAAATTAATCAATTCATACAAAGCAGAAAAGAAGACAAAAAGAAAGACAAGAACCGGAGAGATAGCTAGGAGCAAGGTGTGAGCCCCGTAGAAATGTGAGGGGCCTCTGCTCGGGGATGGAAAGCTGGAGCCACTTGGCAACTGGTGACCACGTGCTGATCAGAATATGCAATGGGAGCTTGTCCCTGTCTTTGGTTAATTTTAACAGGAAACAGCAAGAATCATTTAACACACAGGCTGTTCGGCGGTGGCCTGGGAGCGGTGTTTGGGGAGGTCCTGGCAGAGAAAAGACTGGCTAAAAGCCCTATCAGGTTGTTTTCTCAACTGAGTATATGGGTTTTTGGTCATTATCTTCTCTCGACAGTCTCTCTGTCCATTGGATATTAGCATCAGGGAGAGCCCACAAGGATACATTTTTTCCTATAAACATTTCACCAAGGGTTTAAGAGTTCAAGGGTTCTCTTGGAACGAGACACCAAGTCTCCTGCCTCGACCACCCACAGCCACAGGGGGCCACCAAAATGACGTGGACGTTAGAGGGAAGGGTGGGCCCTACATAAAACCCAAATAGGACCCTCTGGGCTAGGTTCAAAGTGGGCCAGAAGGAACCCTCTCCTTGTGACACTCGGAAGCTGGAGTCAGGTAAAGCTAGCTTTAAAACCCCAAATGTGTTCATGAGATGGTCAAGGGGATAATGGTGGTAAAAGTCACGGGCATTACAGTTTAAATAAAACTTCACAATAACTCTTAAAAAAAAAAAAAGACAAGAAAAGTAAATTTCCTTAAGAAAATTTCTTAAACTTCCAAGAAAATCATTTCATGAAGAATTAAATCATAATTTTTCACATTTATGAATAATCTTTTGAATAGTCTTTGTGTTCATTTATACTAGGAGGTATTATAACTGCCAATAAAACTTATGAAATATGGCTAAAGTTGTATTTAGAGGATCCTGTTTAGCCTCAAATGCATGTATCATAAAAAAAGAAACTAAGACTTCAATTTAATAAGTTAGAAAAAGTTAGCAAAGGAAACCCTCCAAAATAAGAAGGAAATATTAAGGCAAAAGGAAGATATTAAAAAAATAAAATTATTTTAAACTTTTATAAATTGGGCCAACTTTGGCAACAATGATCAAAAGAGTATACAAAGAAACAGTGTAAGGAATATAATTTGGGATGTAACTGTAAGTTCAGTAGAAATTAATAGAAGTCATACCATGAAAAATTTCAGCCTAATGTGTTTAATAGAAATGAAAAGGAAAATTACCAAAGGAATTAGATTAACAAAGACAGCTCATGATTCAGAAAACATAGAAGAAAAACATTTACGGTGCCCTTGTACTAATGTAGGCAACACAGGAAGAAATCATCCCTGTCAAAAGAAGGAAAGGAGTTGAGGTTGGAAGTGCCCCTTCAAGAAATATTTAGCAGATAAGTGTACTTTGTGACCAAGGGGTCAGGAAGGATAAGGCAAAAATAAAAGTTGATTCTCACATTTCTAGCTTTGGGGGTTTCAATATGGGGATAGTAGTTTAAAAATTGAAACAGGTCAGAGAGCAGAGGAATACGGTTGTGGTATCTTGTTCTTGCTGTGAGAGTGAAGGAAGTAGAATAAGGGTGTCAAGAAGGCACTGCGCTCTTCCTAAGACGTATTTGAAGATGAAGGGAAACGAAACTATTTCTTAGCTGCTCTGTATCCATTACCTTCTCTTCCAAATAATAGCCGGATGTTTTTCCAGATAATTATGGTCCCCTTTTAGTTAGCAGCAATGCTCTTAGGGTGTTAGGGACTTAACTTCAGGTATCAGGAGTCTTCCCTGGTTGTAAATGTCTTAATAATGATCAGTGACCCAGGGCCGCCTGGGTAGCTCAGTTGCTTAGGCGATCGCCTTGGGCTCAGGTCATGATCCTGAAGTCCCAGGATCAAGTCCGTCATCAGGCTCCCTGCTTAGCGGGGAGTCTGCTTCTCCCTCTGACCCTTCCCCTTCTCGTGCTCTCTCTCTCTCTCAAATAAATAAATAAATAAAATCTTAAAAAAAAAAAAAAAAAAAGATCACTGACCCAGGCCTAAACCAGTCTGGGATGACATCTCATTGACCTGCCAGTGACCAAAATGTACATACTACTAGTGCAATCAAGGTGAAGCTGAGAACGTTCGTTCCAAGATGGTGCGAGGAAGTAAGTATTCTCTCTAATAGGTGCACACAGGGAAGATGTAGCTCTTGCTGTTTATTACAAGCAGCCATCTTGTGACCATGAAAGTACAATAAAATCAATACACGAAAAAGGGCAGAGATGAGAAAATTGCAAACTATTGATCTAGTTCCTTGATTTAACTGACCTAAAGCCTAAACACTGCTGGATTTTTAAGTCCTATGAGTCAGTAAATCCATGATGTTGTTTAAGGCAGCCAAGTGTTGTTTCTTACTACTCACAGTGTATAATCTTGAGTCAATTCCATTACTCCAGTAAGGGAAGTTATTTTCTTTATTTTGCATATGAGAACACACTGGGCTATTTTACTTATCTGAATGACTAATATAAAAGTACAAGGATAGTAAAATGAAATGTTTATCAGATTTATTATGGGCAAAGTGCATTGCAAATATGCTGGTAGGAAAAACTTGTAGGTGCAAAGGATGCTGTAGGAGCCCTGTTCTCATTTGCTGTTTTTAATTATTTTTAGCCTTTTTTATATGCTGTGTTTATTACATTCTAGAAATATGAGAGTATATATAGGAACAAAGTGTGCATTCTAACAAGAATATAAACCTTATTCATATTAATGAGAAAGAAGTTCACATAACAGGAAGCACTGAATAGTTATAATTTATTTACTGACAGAAAACTAATAATAAGAAGCTTCTACTCATTCTAACAACATTTTTCTGTCTGGGTATTTCTCCTTCGTGTGAAAGGAAAAAAGACTGAACTAGTTGCGTTGACTATGGAAATAAAAAGATCACCGATTATCTTCGGTGTCATATGTTCATTACCATAGGTTAGGCAGCTTAGGTTAGCCATCTAAGAAATAGCTATTTACATCACTCTGCTCTTTTATGAATTCATGTGAACTTACAATGGGTCTTGTTTTACAGTACTAAGTTATAATATTTTTCATCAAGAAAGGAATAAATATTTTTCCATTACCCTTTTGCAAATATTTTTAATATTATATCCTTTGTCTTCATTTTGACTTATTTATAGAGATGATACTCCTTTTTTTCATAACCTGTACTAGTACTAATAAATGTAAAGCAACATTAACATTACTTTTTATATGGTTCCCAATCTGAATTGTGCTATGCTGCCTTTGTGATAGAAAAAGAATATATGACTAACAGGAAAATTTGAACAAATTAGTATGTATTATGCACATATATAAAATGCCACACTTATTTTGCTGTTCAAAAATTTAAAAAGTAATACATTAATTAAGCTGTCAAATGATGACTGAGTAGTTTCCAACTTAAAAACACTATTTGGGGCATAGATGGAATGTATATGGAATTTTAAGACATATTATGCTGACCACAGAACATAATGTACTAGAGATTTAAGTGTCACGTAAGTGGAGAATTTACATGACTTTTTAAAGTTTATTTATTGGATAAAATATAATCATAGCGAATATACTAATTTCATTTATGCCTATTTTTCTAACAAGATTAAAAAATAAATTGGACAAATTTAGAATACACTGCTAAATATTAAGATAGATATGTATGTTTAGTTAAATCTTTGAAAGTAGAAAAGCATACACATATAACACAGAGTCCTAAAATATAATGAAGTAGAAACTGATAGAACTGAATGAACAGATAATTAAAAGATAATAGTCATAAATGTCAATACATCACTCTTAATAGTTGATAGAACAATTAGAGAAATCAACAAGAATAGTCATGAATAAAGTTCCAACCATGTTGACCTAAGTATAGAATACTTAACCCAACAACAACTGAATATACAGCCTTCACAAGCACATGTAGAATGTTCTACAAGAGAGACACTACACTCCATAAAACAAGCCTCAATAAATTAAATGGGATTGAAATTATACAAAGAAATGTCTTGAACCCCACAAAATTAAATTGGAATTAAGACAGTCAAAGAAGAAATTGCAAGGAGAATTAGAAAATTTTCAAACTGAAAGTAAACAAAAATGTGCCATATTAACATTTATGGGATGCAACTAGAGCAACAAAGGAAAATTTATAGTTTTAAATGAATATATCAGAAAAAATATGTCTAAAATCAATTACCTAAACTCCCTTCTTAACAAACTAGAAAAAGAAGAGCAAACTAAAACCAAAGAAAGAAGAAAAGAAATATTAAAGATTAAAGAAGATATCAGTGCACTGGAAAAAGAAAAACATTAGAAAAACTCTGTGTAATTATATTTGGTTCTTTAAAAAAATCAATAAAATTGGTACATCTTTACTTAGACTGATCAGGACAAAAAAGAGTGAGGACACAAATCACCAAATCAAGAATGAGAGAATATCATTTTTTCACCCTATTGAAACTAAAATGATTATAAGAGAATATTATAAACAATTTTAGGCCAATGAACTAGATAACTTAGATAAAAAAGGACAGATGTCTAGTATGAGACAGAAACTGCCAAAAGTTACACAAGAAAAAGTCTTAAAAATCCAAAACTTTGTAACAATTGAAATTAGTAATTATATACTGAATTAGTAATTTAAAGAAAAGAAAAACCTAAGTCTAAATAGCTTTACTCGGAAATTCCATTAAATGCTTAAAAGATAAATTTTTCTGAAAACAGAGTACGCTTCTCCATTCATTCACTGAAGCCAGTATTTCATTGATACTAAAGCCAGAGAAAACACCACAAGAAAACTACACATTAATATCCCTCGTGAACATAGATATAAAATTCTCTCCCTCACACACACACACAAATAGCAAATCAAACCCAGCAATATGTAAAAAGAGTCCTACACCATGATTATGAAGGATTTGTCTCATGAAAAGTAAAATAAAAGAAAATCTTAGATTTATACTAAAAAGTTAACTAAAAATGGACCATAGACCTAAATTCAAGAACCAAAACCATAAATCTTCTAGACTATGACAGAAACACATCTTCATGATCTGGGATTGGAGAAAGATACGAAACAACACCAAAAGCCCAATCCATAAACTGGGTTGAATAACAATTTCAAAATTCTGTACTTCAAAAAACAAATTTAAGAAAATTGAGTACAAGTCACAGACTGGGAAGAATGTTGTAAATCATATATCTGAAAAGGGACTTTTATCCAGAACATATAGAGAACATTTACAACTCAATAATTAAAAACACAAACAAACAAACAACAACAAAAAACAACCACCCAATTAAAATTTGGGCAAAACACTTGAATAGGAATTTCACTAAGGATATAGGAATTACCAATAAGCACATGAAACGATGCTCAATTTAGTCATTAGAGAAAAACAAGTTAGAACCACAGTGAGATACTACTACACAAACACTAGAATGACAATACTCAGAAAGAGAAAATATCACATTTGCTAGGATATGGAAAAATGTAATCATCATTGCTGGTAAAGATATAAAATGGTATAAGCACTCTAGAAAATAATTTGGGAGTTGGATTGGCAGTTTCTTAAAGGTTAAACATCAATTGATCTATACAACCCAGAAGTTTGATTTCTACATAGTCTCCGAGAAAAACAAGAACACATACCCATGCAAAGATTTGCAAAAGAGTTTTTAGAGTAGCGTTTTTTCTTTTTGGTTTTTTTGGAATGGCCAAAAAGTGGAAACAATCCACATGTGCATCAACTAATGAGTGGTTAAACAACATATCCATACAGCATATGTGTATAGTCAGTAATAAAAATGAACAAAATGGTAATATATATATTACATACTAACATACACTGCAACATGGGTGAACCTCAAAAATATTATGCTGAATGGACGAAGAAAGATGCAAATGATGACATATTATCATATCATTTACATACAAAGTCCAGATCGTGTCATTTCATAAAGACAGAAAGCATAGCATTGCTCCCTGGGGCGGGAGGAGAGATGACAGTGGCTGCAAATGGCCCTTTCGAGGTGATGAAAATGTCCTAAAACTGGACTGAGGTAATGGTTGCACAACCCTACACATTTACCAAAACATCATGGCATGGTACAATTGAAATGGGTGAATGCTTTCCTATGTCAAGTATATGTCGATAAAGCTATAAAAAGAGGAGGTGTTAAATTTAATGAACTGCCTTTTAGCAGGTGGAAGAACTTAGGAATGCTATTTATTTAAAGGGAAATTTTAGTTCCCAACCTCTTAGCTAACTTTACTCCCCAAATGAAGAATCGCTAGGTAGATTTTTTCATCTTAGATATAGAACAATAAAATTTGAATATTAACACTTACATCTATGCGTATCTGGTATAATTTATTTTAAAAAGCCATTGGTATAGAAAATATCAGGTGGACAATTCTAGAGTTTCAAGAAGTTAGCCCAAAGATGAATGATCACGTAAGGAAATTTCTGTTTGGATGATTTTCAAAAATTGGGATAAGATCATTTGGTGTTAAATGTTAATAAATTCATGTAATTCTGATAATTTATGTTACCGATTATAGTCTTGCATCTTTCTGTCCTCTCTCATTAGAGCAAGATGATGACAAGAGAATACAAGTTAAATGATGTATAAATATGGAAACACAAATAACAGGATTAAAGAATTACTTTTCTCAATTTACTATTACAGGTTTTTTTTTTTTTTAAAGGTAGTAAAAAACGAGGGAATGCATGTAGTTGTATGATTGCAATAGTTTAGCCAGACCTTGGTCATGGAGTGTATTAAATGATCTTTGATTCTTTTAAGTAAATTAATAATACTGCAGTACGTTTGTAGTCTAGGACACAGTGCCTAACTCAAAACTTCATAGGACACAACCTTACAGTGCCCGTTCCAATAGTGTTCGTTTTATTTTGAGATTTCTGTCATTCTTTGATTTTTGGCCGGGTTTAAGATTCAATCAGATAAAAGACTGGGAAACTTTGTTTGTGTGTGTGAAAGTCTAGATAGCAAACATTTCTGGCTTCCTGGGCCCCATACCTGCTGTAGCTTCTTAACTCTGCCACTGATCATGGACGATATGTAAATATACAAACACGTGTTGCTCCATTAAAATTTTAATTACAAAAACAGGTAGCAGATAAAGTTTGGCCTCTGAGTTGTAGTTTTCAGAACCTTGGATTAAGTTAAAAACATAGGAAATAAGTAAAGAAGCATTAACAAATGTAAGTTTTACTTTTTAATTCCAAACTATGGCAAAGTAATACCACCCCCTCATTATTATGTTTGTCCTAAACTGCCCAACACACACACATATATATGTATTTATATATATGTATATTTAGATTATATATATGTATATATATAAATGAATATATATATAAATTTATATACATATATATAAATCGAATAATTATTTAGCAAAGTGGTACATTTGAGAAGCACATTTCAGCCCTGAAAGAAAGAGAACAAAATGTACCTTACAGAAATGTTGAGGAAAGAACATCTTTAATGCTCCTTCGTAGGTTTAGTGGATTTAATATCACTGACCACAGAGAAATATTTAGCTGCTATTATTGCTACTTTTCCTATTATTAACGGATTAGAAAATGTGATTCTTGAAAGGACCCAATCTTCATAACAAGGACCTCACCAGACCTTGTGCTTGGAAAGGAAGACATAAAATTATCTCTATTTTGTAGATGACATGATACTATATGTGGAAATCCCTAGCAATTCCACAGTAAAACTGTTAAAACTAATAAGTTCTGTGATGGCTAATTCACACGTCAATTTTCCAATCATGTCACTCTCCTAATGATTCCCTTTTTCTGGAGAATCCTGACTAATACCATGGGTCTCTTGTATTACTGCATGTCTTCTAAGCAGAAACACTGCCAGTTTTTATTGAGCTCTTTTTTTAAGGCTTACAAATAGCAGTAAAATACAGAGTTCGTGCCTCTATCTGGGACAGCAGAGCATAGATTTGTTCACTGTCTAGTGTAATATAGCTGCTGTGTACAATGAAGACAGCTTGCTCAGCTACAGGGTACGGAGCGTGTTCATTTGCAGACTCGTATGAAAGACTCAGGTTCCCTCTCCTGTAACACAGTCCACCCCATGAGCAGTATTCACTTGATGATTACAGGATCATCATGTCATCCTGCGGAAACGACGACTCAGAAAACCAGAGTAAGAAAATAATGGTACTCTGACTATTGCTATTTCCACAAGCAATAAACTGTGCTTTGTCTCTGACACAAGGATCTCTTGCATTCTTCCAGCATCCATGACATTGTGCAAGGCTAACTTGTTAGTTTGAAAATAGCATAAATATCTCAAATGTTTCATAGTTCCTGATATGACCTATGCTTCATAGTTTTTATAACGGAACACAGCATATCATTTTATGCTATTGATACATTTGAGCTAAATTCCTAAAATAATAATAAATAAAAACTGAAGACCATGTTCTCTGAAAATAATGAAAACATCTAATTTGAATTAGATAATAGTCTCATAGAATGCATTGTTGAGGAAATATGATATAGATAATTTTTTTAAAGATTTTATTTATTTATTTGACAGAGAGAGAGAGAGAGACAGTGAGAGAGGGAACACAAGCAGGGGGAGTGGGAGAGGAACAGGTTTCCCGCTGAGTGGGGAGCCAGATGAGGGGCTCGATCCCAGAGACCTGGGATCAGGCCCTGAGCCAAAGGCAGACGCTTAACAACTGAGCCACCCAGGCACCCCTGATACAGATCATTTTTAATACTTGTTAAGTATATTCAAATATCTCAAATAAAATATAATTAGAGAAGCCAAATGAAATTTCCCCCATAATAGAAGTTGAAGCATATTAGAAGGTCAAAAGAGTTGTCATGCACTTGGATAAAATATCTACCTTTTCTTTCGTAGTTGGGAAACGAGGATAAACCTTTCATGAAATGTTCCTCCACATATAAAGTATTAGTTTCTATTTTCTGCAGGGAGTTCCATTGCTCTATTGTGACTCTGACAAAGTTCCTTTAATTTGATAAATGTGTTTGTGTTTAATGCAAAATAGTTAAAATTCCTGAAATCCTTTATCCTCTGATCTGTTCTGAATTTACAGAGGTTTCTAGAAAAATACTGCTAGAGGCTGGGAACATGATGAATACTTCAGTGGAACTGAAGCTGTCAAAATAGAGGGGGAAATGCCTGTTGGAGATGTAGAATGAATGAATGGAACTATGACAGTTGAAAATTACAACTCACCCTTCTAAACAGATTCATTCTGTTTTGGAAACCTTACTGGGGAATGGAAATGGCAAGGCTACAGTAAGTTTGGAAAATGACATGAATTAAAGTTATGAAGTGAATTCAAAAACATATGGCAAAGAAAGAATATTAAACTTGAAGAGATAAATACTAATATCCATTATGATACTGGAAAATATGGCTGGTAGAGGGAAAATGGATCAGTCTATTTTCAATTTCATATTGCACGAAAGGGGACTGAACCTTACAATTTGCTAGAAATAAGGAGAGAAAACTTTTGTTGCATAAAATGAGAATTCTGGCAGGTACCCATTGATCTTTTAACTCAACATTTATGTAGCGCCTACTTTGTGTCAGCCACGGAGGGATTAGAGACCATTATTGGCGCTGGCGATGCGAAGAGGAGTGGGGCACAAGGACACCAGTCCGCGAAGGGCAGGTAAGTTAACAGTTAAGTTAACTGTGTGTGATACGTACTAGATAACATTAAGCTTGTGTTATTAAGAAGGCACAAGAAGAAGGCTCTGACCAAGACTGAGGTAACAGGGGTCCCCTGAGCTGAGATTTCGGAGCAATAGGGCCCACAAGAGCACAGCGTAGTTGAGGGCAGGGGCAGGTGTACAGGCAGAGAAAAGAGTTAAGACATAATCCAAACTGAGCTCTGCAAAGAGTTACTTGTGATTACACTATAGAGCACAGATGACAATAAAGTAAACCTTGATCCAAACCTTGCTTCTGACCTTGACTTAGTTACTCAGGTTTATCTGGTGCCTTTCATGTCTTGTCTGAGAAATGATGTGGGTAAATTAGTTCTTTAACATTTTTTCCAAGTCCAATCATTTGTGATTTGGATTTAAGAAAAAAAGTTTGCTTGAAACTCTACTATGGCCCCAAACCCTGTCCCTAAAATGCTGCTAAGGTGCAATTGTTCTCTCTGAAGTTAATAAACCCGTACAGAACTTTAAGGCCAGTGTACATAATCTCATCAGCTTTCCCATATCTTCACTTGGTTTTCTCTCCGAAGCCAGGACCTTGTGTTATCCAGGAACCACTTGATGAAACCTCATTTGGATACGCTTACTGCAAGGGGACCTCTAAACCTTTAATCCTTTTATTTTCGCCTGCCTGCCAAAAGAATATCTGTTCTATTGCTTGTACCGCTATTAAGTAATAGGACAAATTAATTCATAATCTTCAATTAAGTATAACAATCATATGAAGAGTATACCGTTTACAACTGCATTTTGCAAGGGAGTCCTAAATACAGCGTAGTTTAACCCAGGCTGACATACCGTCAATGGTGGAGTGAGGTGGCAATAGTAGGTGGTAGGAAAAAGACTAAAAATGTCAGAGGGTTTTAATGGCCCCCATTAAACGGGCCATGAAAAAATCCTTCTCTCTACCTACACATAAGGCAAGTTCTGATGTTTTTAACATTTGAAAGGTGCAGGCATAACTCTATGGGGTTTGAGTTCAAACACAAGAATAAGAGATCAGAATAGGGCAGAGTCATAAGACTGGGTTTGTGTTGTCTCTCGTACTTTCCAGCTGTGTGTGCTGCAATGAACTGAATGTTCGTGTCTTCTGAAATTATTTTGGAATCCTAATCCCAATGTGATGGTATTTGAAGGTGGGGCCTTTTGGGAGACCAGAGGCATGGGATGAGTGCCCTTGCAAGAGGCTGGTGTGCTAGCTCGCCATCTTCCTGCCATGGGAGGAGACACTGAGAGGTCAGCGGTCTGCAGACTGGAGGAGGGCTCTCACCAGAACCTGGGCATGGGGCGGGCATCCGGGGCTCAGACCGCCAGCCTCCAGAACATGGGAAATAATCTTCTCTTGTTGATTAGCTTCCCAGTCTATGGGACTTTGCTCCAGCCGCCTGAAATAAGACAATCCTTCAGCAGTCCATTTTCCCTCCAGATTCTGTTTCTTCTTCTTTTACAATGTAAAATATATCTTCACTTCTCTTGTAATACTCAAATGAAGGAATATATCTGAAAGCTCACTATAAAGTTTATAGGAAAGTATAAATATAATTGATCTTTTTCTTTCAGGTAATCACAGACAAATACATCCAATCATTAAAAAGCCACAAAAACCAGCACAGCAGTGTATGAAGGACTATGGCTGAGAGGCTATTGTGCCTTGCCCTCTGTTGCAAATTTGTCCTGGGAGAAGTGTGCTTGAATGATGAGATGGGCTACAGCCTCATTGAGGGAAGTGGAATCTGCCAGATTCTGCCACAAGGACAGCAATAAGTGAAAAAAGATGGGCTGGGAGGAGTTTATTTAAAGAAAAACAAACACCGTCTCTACTGCGGAGGAACACATACAGGGAGTGGTGGAAGGTGGGGCGTGGGTGGGAGTGCTGACAGCGGGAGACAGATACAGGACTTTGAAGGTCAAGTGAGATCACCACCAGAGCTTATTCTGGGGAAAGGTGATTGGCTGTTGAAAAGGGATACATGATTTGATGAGCAACTAGTATTTTTTCAGCGGCCAGATTTTAAAGTGAGACTACGGAAAATAATGAAATTGCATGAATATGTCAACTACATCCAATTTTTTCCAGAAGAACCAGTGTGACATCAGACTGATGATCTCCTCCAAGATTCATTTGTCATACTCATTCAGGACACACCAATAGTCACGGAGGAGCTAAAGGAAAGGGAATGGGCCACACATACTACAAAGCCTCAGTTAATTCCTGAGAATTATTTGGTAACCTGAGGACCACGCCTTCTCTGATGCTGTCAAAGACATATATTTACCCTCTCAAAACCCACAACATTAGAATAAGTCCAACATCTTTTAGGCCTTTTTGTGTGTTGGAGGCAACAAATACCTCATTTTACAAATTTACTTATGCCACAACTTTTATGCTGTTACTCACAACTCACTCAGTCCATGTTGAATGGGACTTTTATAAAAAAGCCCATGGAATCTGTCCAAATTGCAATACAGCAGACACTCTCATAAATGTCTAGAAGAAACTATTTCACTGTAAGGAATTTGGTAACATCCTCTCGTGCCTTTTGGAATCTCTGGGTAACCATGGTGACCATATGTGGTTCATTGGCTTCTGATGCAACGAACTGCCTTCCTCAACCTCACACTGTATGTCATTAGAATGGCAAATGCTGATCATATGCTCCAATCTCCTAGAAATAGAGTCTCTCCCAGGCCCCGAGCCTATAACCCTCCACATCCAGATGTCCATTATGTCTCAGTTTATGGAGGCAGAATCTTGCACGCTTGGCAAAATCACAGAGGCCTTCTTGCCTAAAGGAAAAGCGGATCTACAAGACAGAGTGAAACCTAGTCCCTCTGGTGTATCATACCCATAAAAGGAGGTAGCCTTTCCAGTCCTCAGTCCCTTGACAAACGTGCTGCTGGAAGAGGCTGCCCCTCTCTTGCACCCCTTCGCTATCTGGGGAGCCCCCTGTGAACAACAAAGTGAAATGTTTATGAATGGCAATGCAGCCATTACATGTGATGGGCCTTCCTGGAGAACTGCTGCCTTTCACTTCTTAGCTGAGATGTTCCTGATAAAGGATGGAGTTCAAGCATTAGCACAATTGCCTAAACTTCAAGCCCTGGAAAACAGTAGGTCCCCTCTGAACATTTTCACAGACCCTCTGACCATTGGTCTGCCCAAAAGATCTAGCCAATGGAAACAACAACAATTTTTCATATCCAAGGTTACCTCTTTTAGGGTAAAGAATTCTGAAGTCTCTTGCCTCACAGATTTTGAAAATATAAATCAATGGCACACATGTCTCCACACAGACTAAATCCCTAAGTCCTAATGGAGGCGTTTCTTATTCCTTTCAGACTTTGGATGTTACTGATAGTGACCAAAGCACTCATTTCACTTCTCAAAATTTACAATGCTGGGCTTTTGAATAAGCCATTTAGTGGAGCTGCTGGGAACTTCACAGCACGCAAGCTGTGGCCCTTATGAGTAAGGAAACTGTCACCTCAGCTGCTAACCACCATAAAGCCCAAGCCGTCACCCTCCCTCAGTACTCTGGCCACCAACGGACCCTATATGCACATTTTTGGACCTATTTGGGAGACTTCCCTGCACTCTCCCCCAAAAGCCTCATTATAGGAGTATAAAGCCTTTCATACCCTCTTGATGCATATGTGGTGGCATTAAGTCCGAATATCTGAATCAAATTTTGGGTCAGGTGGCGCATCTCTCCTCTGTGGAATGACAGCAATAGCTTACTTGTAATTTTCAGCATCCCTCGCAATAAGATCGTCCCACGTGGCTATCTTGAAATGAAGTGACTTGTGTAACGTTGAGATCTAAGCAGCTAGGAGCTGGCATGTCTCTCCCGTACCTCCCTTTACTCCGTTATGCAATCCTGGGGTTGTGTTTTACAGTTGCCTTAACCAGATATAAGACTTAGGAAGGACACCTGATCTGCATCAGACTCTAAAAAGTGAGAAATAAACTATAAAATAAACTTGCAGCTAAGCCATAGAGATTTGTTTTGTCTGTCTGTTAGGGCAGCTAGAGTAGATTACCGTAATATACAAGGTGATGTTGTCTGTTGACTTATAGATTCTATCCATGAGTTTTTTTTCCCATATTCTCCCTTTATTACATGTTTGGACCAGCCTGAATGTTATCACCCTTTGTGTAGTCTGAACAAGTAATCATTTTGCTGCTGTGCCAGAAGAAACCTCTTAAAGGCCTTCTGCTAACAGTCATTGTGTGCGAATTTCCTTGTTTTTGTTTCAGAATTAGAGTAGTCTTGTAGCTTTGGGGAATGGAAAATCATATCTGGTGTCAGAGATCCACTACTTAGTTGTGGCGTGACCTTAGTGACTCACTTAATGTAAAGTTGGTAATAGGAGATAAATATATATCTAGATGTATCTATCTATCTATCTATCTATCTATCTATCTATCTATCTATCTGTAGTATCTATGAGACATATGAGAAAATATATGTCTACCTACACAGGCTTTATATGAGATAAATGAATAATGGTCACTGTCGATTTCACAAACACTGACATTGTATTTCCCCTCATTATTATTGTTACTATCGCTGTTATTTTTCCATTAATTAATCCTTGATCTAGCAATAAAGGATTTGATGAAGCAAATAATCTGCTAAGACTTTGATTGGATGGGATCTGGCTTTATCCAGCTGAAGTGGTGACTGAATTGAAGAAGAAGAAGCTTTTGATTTGGATTTTCTGCCTTGTGCTCAGGGTGACAGTCAGCCTGAATTCGACATGACAGCCTAGGTGGGAGTGGGAATGGAGCGCTGCCAAAAACCTAAGGGGCTCAGATGGAGAAGTACTAACCGGATAGTAATATTTATCACCGATACTATGATTTCAATTGACACCTGTCGCCTTTATCTCTATTTCTACATTTGTTTCTTATAATTATGTAACTTGTTACTACGACCACTACTATCAGTATCTTCTGCTTACAGGAGAGCCAAATGAAGCTCAGACAAGTTATATGACTTAGGCAAAATTCCCGAAGTATGGAGCTGGGTCTCATGACTCAAGAAACAGTACCTATCCTTTTGGCCACCTGTCCTCTTGGAGGAAAAAAAAATCTCCTTAAACATTTTGCTTGTGTGTTTTGTGTGACATATAAAAGATGAATCCATTTCGTTTAGAAAATCATAATTTTCTGACACTACTTCATTCTATTGCTCCTTCGTCTGCCAGGGAGTGGTCCATAGGTAGAAACATCAGCCTGTAAGCATGGCACTGGAAATGGCAGGCTACGAGTCAAATTTCATTAGAGAATATACGAAGATCAAGATAACAGAATATAAGGCAAAGGGAATCAATGACTTCTTACGCAAAATACTTGACATACGTGACCTTCTCCCTATTTTGGTTTTCAAATGTTGGGTATTTGTCTAATTTTTCCAAAAGATGACTCAGGTTCCGCAGTGCAGGAGGATTTCAGTGTGGTTTGAGGTAATGAGAGACGAAAATGTAGTTCTGCGTGTGGTGTGCAGCTCGGCACGTGAACTTACTTATTATTCTGTCAGACATGAAGTGTCTGGGTACCATGATATGGTGGAGGCGAACGTGGCATTGTTTTTCATTTATGAGGACAATTAACACAACAGGTTTTTTGCTAGCCTGTTGTGTTAACAAATTAAGTAACTTTTGTTCTGTCACAGAGAAGTCATATTACTCAGTATCATAAGCTTAATGTTCGAACTGGTCCACTCAGCTAGATGTCGCTTTTCCATTTCTTCCTCTTAAGTTCCTCATTATCAGTGAAATGGTAATCTTCATGTGGAGATTTCTTGCTGATGAAAACACAAGGATTTCTACTAACTAAAGCAAAATAAATGCCAACTAACTTATTATCATGATACTCTGAAACTGTTCTGTCAATTCCTCCTTAACAGAAGTTGTCAGTGGTATGAATTAAACAAACAAACAAACAAACAAAAACAGAAGCAAGTAGTAATTTATAATGACCAGGGTTGGGTGATGAGGGGTGCTCAAATGTGTGATTCTGAAGATGCTGTTTACTGAAGCAGCATGGGGACTTTTATATTATTTTATATATATATATATAATATTTTATATTATATATATAATATTTACATTATTATTATTATCTTTTATAGACCAATTACACATGGGATGAGAGTTGAGGAGTTGGGATAGAAAAGTGAATTTATAATGAGAATCTCATATATATTTGGCTATGAATCAGGAGATAGGCTTTCAAGGTTGAATACAGAATAAAAATGTGATAAAGTTTGTCATTATCCTCTGAATCCTATACAGGCAACTCCTTTACTTAAACAATTGTTCTTAATTTTAATTTAACAGATGAGGACTGTGGTTAATGGAAGAAATATGCTTGTCCTAAGTGGAAACTATTACTCGGTGCTGGCCACGTACGAACACGCCCATATTGCCAGATCTCTGATTTCCCTAAATAAATCATAAATATATACCTTTATGCAAAATTCTCCTAACCAACGTATTTATAAGGGAGTTGAAAGAAAAAAGAAAGAGGGAAAGAAGGAAGGAAGGAAGGAAAAAAAGTAAGAAAAAATTCTTCTTGCCCAGTTTTGGATTTTTTTTTTAAGATTTTATTTATTTATTCGACAGAGATAGAGACAGCCAGTGAGAGAGGGAACACAAGCAGCAGGAGTGGGAGAGGAAGAAGCAGGCTCATAGCGGAGGAGCCTGATGTGGGGCTCGATCCCATAACGCCGGGATCACGCCCTGAGCCGAAGGCAGACGCTTAACGACTGAGCCACCCAGGCGCCCCCCAGTTTTGGATTCTAAACTTCCATTTTTCCACCTCTGATCAGGTTAGTGTCCTAGATTTTTATTTTTCCAAACAAAATGCATATATGTAATATACTCTCAAAGATTTCTGAGAGGTAGCAAAGTAATAATTTTCTGAGGTGCAAATTTGAAACACATATGCTGACAATCTGTATTGGAGACTAAGTTGCTCAGTAGATGGTTAAACCATGTATACAGTAATGAACCATTTTGATCTCTACTTCTTGAAACATGTAGAAAAACTCCCTTGAGGTTACTGAACTTTTGTTCTACATGTAAAATGTTCTGAAAATAAATTGAACTACCAATGATGGCTCTTAGCCATTAACAAAAATTTATGGAAGAAAATACAAAGGAGAATGAAATTTGTAAATTTTTATATTTATGAATGGCTCTGAATATACACATCATGAAAGTCACTAGTCTAAATGATAAGATTACCTAAAATGTCACTAGGATAATAAAAGTTTATGGTGGTTAAATATGTGTGAAAGAAGAGCAATGTCAAGATTACTGGCCATACCCAATCACTTTTTAAAAATGATTTTACTAATGTAGAACATGGGACTCATGTATGTAACGGACAATCTTAAGGAGCTTCAGAACATTCTTAGGCTATTATTTAGTGTGTGGTCTAAGATCTTCCATTGTACTGTCCCTACATATATGCTGTATTCTATTTTGGGCTTTTGTGGTCAGTTGAGTACAGCAGTATTGTCATAGGACAGATCACATGAACCAAGTGCGATATTTCTGAAAAGAGTCTTATTCCAGGTTGTTATAAATCAAATTGAAAAACTAAGAGGTGCCTTCTGAATACTTGTTTACTGGATTGCCTGCTCAAATCCATGATGTATATTAGTGAAACAGGGTTCAGGAGCTTAGAATCTAATTGTAGACCCAAGAGAACAATTTGAGGACAAGACAAAGAGCGCAGAATCGGTACTTACTTGCTTCAAGGGGAAAAAAGATTCATGTGACTTGAATAAGCAGCTAGGCCTTCACGGAGGGCACAGGACTAAGTCAAGTTTTAGAAGATGAGTAGAACTGCAGTGAGTGGAAAGATGTAGAAAGAGCCATCAATAAAGATATCCTATTCTCTATCCCATGTCATGGATACCAGGCTCTTATTTAAAGAGAATTTGTTCTTAGAACATCATTCAGGCATTAATTTACCTCAGTATAAATCACAGGTTTTCTTGGATAATGAGCTACCAAATGATAAAGACAGCTGTTTTTGAACATTTAGAACTTGGCACATACCCATAAGGGCACACTTTTGATAGAGAGGAAAAATTATAAATCCTGGCATTTTATTGTATCGTGTGTGTATCATTCGGGGTTCTCTGAAGAAAGAGTATCAATGGATATATGTGTATACATATATTCAGAGATTTATTTCAAGGAATTGACTCTGCAATTTTGGGGGCTGGCAAGTTTGAAACAAATAGGGCAATCAAGTCCAAAATCTTTAGGGTAAGTCAATAGGCTGAACATTCAGTCAGGAGCTGATACTGCAATTTTCATGCAGAATTTCTCCAGGAAAAATGTTTTCCCTCTTAAGGTTTTCCAACAGCTTGGATGAGGACAACCACGTTAGCAAAGGTTATCTCCTCTACTTAAAGTCAAATCATTGTAGTTGTTAAGCATATCAACAAAATACTTCCAGAACCTAGATTAGTGTTTGTTTAAATAACTGGATAACAGAGCTTTGCCAAGTGGATCCATAAAGTTAACCATCATGGCAGGTACTCAGGCCCCACATTCTGGAGTCAGACTTTGTTGAACCGAATTTGAATTCCACAAGTATGTGAAGTTGAGCTTCTCAGACTCTGTTTCACAATTTTGTCTTGAAAATAGGATGATAGGGGCGCCTGGGTGGCTCAGTCATTAAGCGTCTGCCTTCGGCTCAGGGCGTGATCCCAGGGTCCTGGGATCGAGCCCCACATCAGGCTCCCTGCTCTGCTGGGAGCCTGCTTCTTCCTCTCCCACTCCCCCTACCTGTGTTCCCTCTCTCGCTGGCTGTCTCTCTCTCTGTCAAATAAATAAATAAAATCTTAAAAAAAAAAAAAGAAAAAGAAAAAAGAAAATAGGATGATAATAGGGTAACCTATATCATGAGGAGGTTCTGAATGTAAAAATGTTACTGTAGATGTTAACCTATATTAACCCTAGAGTGGTGCCTGGTGTGTAAACAGTATTAGCAAACATTAGCTATTACTGTGATGAGTATGTTCACAATCCTATGTCGAGATAATTTCACATCACCAGAATGTGATATGTGATACCTTGTTTTCACACCTGTACCACTTTATGACCTTAGCAGAAAGTATTAATGGTATGGGGGGGAAACTAAGGATATAGACAAATGGAGAATTAATGTACTTTATTTTTAATAAAAAAATCCCTCTCTGAATTTTAAGAAAACTTTATATCAAGTTATTGTTTGTTTGTTTATTCAGTGAGCTAGTTAATTAATCAATTTAGCTCAGGAGCTTTTGGTTATAACCATGATTTATGATCCACAGGGGAACAGTAGCCAAATCTCTGAAAACATCTGCACTCGAGCCATCTGTTTATGCCGAAGTACCCGTTGTTAAACATGTCAGAAATTTACCTTTAATTATCTTAATATTTATAATTAGCCAATCCACAAAACTGCAGTTAAACAAAAGAACACATATATTTGAAAAAAGCTCCTTTAAAAAAATGAAAATATTCATGAGTCATGAGCATTCCCAAATATACTTTAGAATTTTGAGAATGATTCCCTAGCAGAATATGAAATGTGAAATGGAAATTCATCTGAACACTGAAGTTTTGTGACTGGTTATAATAATTTAATCCTATTTGAAGGAAAGACCCTTTAAATATTGATAGCCATAAAATATTCAGAAATTTGCAATTTAAAATACCTTGATAGATATCCTACAAAAAAAAAAAAAAAAGAACAGAGAGAGAGAGGGAGGGAGAGAGAGGTGCTGCATTCTACACTCCTAGTTAGAGGTTCAAGAGCCATCATCACAGTAAAGTGCTTGAGAATTCCTGTGGTTAAGAAAGAAGAGTTTTAAATCCCATATTTACAAAACACATTTGACCACAGAGTTTGTCGCCCAGTCACTGTTAAGATTTTAGTTCATTGATTCTTAAGGTTTGGTGGATGGTAAAGATCAAACAAAGCCCTACTGTTTCTCTTTTAAATAAGCCTCCCAGGTAAACGTCCTGTCTTGAAATTTGAGAAACATCCGCCTATACCATGAAAGGGGAAGTAGGAAAGCCAGAGCTATGAGAAAGAAACTTATTAGATAATGTCTGTTGGGTTGACCTCATAAAAGAGAAAGAAAACTAACTCTTCACATCAAATAATTTTATAGTCTCCCAGGAGAATTTCTGTCAAAATATATTATGCTATCCATGTGTAATTGTTGCTTCAACTTAAGAGATTAATTTCTTTGAGTTATGGAGATAACCTAATTAACCCATAAATCCCCTAAAAAGAGCTGACTACCAAGTATCACCCTAGTGTGCCTCTCTGGAAAGATCGACGACCTTAACAGGATAATGCAGGCATAGTCCGTCTGCTACTGGTCTTGTTTTGCATTTGGGGCACATACGAAGTTTAACTGCATTACTCTCCAAGGTTCTAATTTGGAATCCCCCAAAGCAGGTCCAGACAAAATATATGAATGACAATTTTCCTTCACTTTATCCTATTACTTTGCATGTATGTGAATGCACATATGTGTGTAGGCATGTGAACACACTTTTATTTATATATATTATTTAACATATATCCCACATACAAGGACTTTGATTAATGAGGATAAAGACTGAGTCAAAACTCTACATAACTTATAAAATCCTTCTTTACTTATAACATGTATATACAAAATAGTATATATACATAACTTACTAAAAGGTAATTAGATAAGGTGTTGGGTGTGTTAACTACCCTTATTGTGGTAATCATTTTGTAACATATATGTGTATCATCAAATTATCAAGTTGTACATCTTAAACTTACATAATATTATTTAGCAATCATATCTCAATAAAGCTGGAGGAAAAAAAAAAGAGAGAGAAAAAAATAAACTGCCAGAAATTAAGGCTTGTCCACATGCTAAGACTGAAGAAGGATGTCTCAATTCTTCGCATATAATCATTTAGAGAGAAGGGGCAGGGAGTGTGCTTGATGGGTAGAAGAAAAGAGATCCATTAAACACGATGGGTGCCACAGTTTTATGATATATATATTCTTTTTTTTTTTTAAGATTTTATTTATTTATTCGACAGAGATAGAGACAGCCAGTGAGAGAGGGAACACAAGCAGGGGGAGTGGGAGAGGAAGAAGCAGGCTCATAGCGGAGGAGCCTGATGTGGGGCTCGATCCCATAACGCTGGGATCACGCCCTGAGCTGAAGGCAGACGCTTAACCACTGTGCCACCTAGGTGCTATGATATATATATTCTTTAAAGAATTGAGAGGCTTCAAACACAGTCTGATGCAATTAACTAACATTACAATGTGGCAAGAACCTCAGATATCACATAGACTAATCTCTTTAATGTCCATTTGAGAAAAAGGAAATATAGAGAAGTTGAAATCTCCCCACCTGCCTTTCTGGGGAGAATATCTGAATGTCTGTATTTAATATATCTATTTGATTCTATTTTAAATAAAGATAGCCGGTTAATTGAATTTTTCTTCTCTGATTTTAATCCTAAATATTTTTCTTATTTTTTTCCCCCATTTTTCTCCCTTTTATTCTGGCTTTACTTGTCATACATACCTCTAGATACAAGGAAGTCAAAATGTTGGCACACTAAGATGGAATAAGCATAATCATGGCTTCCGAGAATATTTTAGTTTAACAGAGCAGGCAGAATAGAAACAATAACTGAAGTACAAGGTAATAGTTCCATAGGAATTTTATAGAAAGTGTTCTGAAGACACAAATGACTAATGATTTGTCTATGAAACTGAGGTGTTATCTGAGCTGAATATCAGATGATGAGTGGGGTATAAAAGAGGTAATAAGGAAAAACACAGTGTAAGAGGCTGAACGCCCCGGAAGTACTGTATCTTGACTAGGCGGGGTGTGGGATCCAGAAAGCAGTGCGGGGGCGGGGGGGTGAGGGAGACTTGAAATGCAGGGTGCCCAAGAATCTCGTCCTCTCTGCGAAATTTTTTTGGAATTTATTCCAAAAGTGATAAGGAGGTTTAAAAAAAAACGTGTTTTGCCACAAACGACTGTATTTGATAAATGTAAAAGAATACCAGGGCAGACTTTTGGGTGTATAGTTAACAATGTGGAGGTTTCATGCTTTGAATAAATACAGGGAATAATGCTCAGATTTCTATTTCAATCGATCCTTTCTAGATGTTATATTTTAGATAAATAATGACTGTGGAAAGTTTTGAAAGTCTAAATTTAAAATTAGTTAACTGTTTGTATTAACTTCCCTGTAATATACATAAATTTAAAATGCAATTTACTGTTGAGTAATATAAAATAAAAATCAGGATTATATTAATTCTAATATTTCTTTCTCAGATATGTCATAGAGTATAGATTATACTTATATTCTCACATATTGCATAGCATTATATACTCCATAATGCCTGGTATATAAAATTCATTCCATAATTCAATAAACAAAGAATTGTGTTATTAAAATAAAAAATGGCTTTGACTTTGGACTTATAGTAACCAGAAACACTGACTTTGTTCATAATAACTTAAAAGGTCTGCAGTATCATCGATTCGATTAAGATTAGAAAAACAAGGGGCACCTGGGTGGCTCAGTTGATTAAGCGTCCTTCGTCTTTCGGCTCAGGTCATGATCCCAGGGTCCTGGGATGGAGCCCCACATTGTAGTTGTAGGGCTCCCTGCTCAGCGGGGAGCCTGCTTCTCCCTCTCCCCCTGCTTGTGCTCTCTCTCTAGCTCTCCCTCTCTCAAATAAAATCTTTTTTAAAAAAGAGATTAGAAAAACAAGGCAATATGCCTTCTGTCCATAGTGAAATGATCAATCACCGGTATGTCATTAAAATTAAGGATGATTTTTATCCTACTTTAGTGCTTGTACACATTTATGGCATTCATTTCTTTATAAATCTGTTAGTAAAAACCACCTAAATGCATTTGTTCTCAAAACTTTCAATTAGAACTAAGTGCTGCTCTCTTTAGGATTTTGTGACAATTTATTATTTGCAATGATTTTTAATGGTTATTTTTCAAATGATTGCGAAAGGGATTTAAAAGTGGGTATGTTCACCTACAATTTAGGTTTATCAGAACAATACAGACAGGTCATTTTCACTGTCCTTGGCCTATCTCTTCCGCCTGCTTATTCCTCAGAACAAAGAGCTTTGTCAATTTCCAGTTGGAAGTAAGGCTGACCGAGTCTGAAACCCTTATAATTAGTTATAATTAACTCTGCAGGAGGGAGAATGAATGAGTATAGTATGGTTAATGGTCTCCATGTGGGTAGTTAACAAGAATCAGAGGACTTGTCCCACTTACAAACTAAGATATTTAGAAAAATGGGTATATGTGCAGGTGATTGTGTGCACATAGGTAACATTCTGTATCTTTTTCTTTTATGTAAATTCATCCCTGAGGAGTTTTTAATGAGTAGAAAAACTACGGATAGAATCTTTTTAAAACTATAGCCACTATGTAACTATATAACTTACGGAATATATGAAATATGCCAAATTATTAATTAGCACCTAAATTGAAACTCCTAATCAAGGTCAAATTATATTTACAGATAACAGATTTAGAAAGGATCTCTTGATATGCAGTTTTGAAGGATATATTCAGTCTTCTTTATTTTTGAACACCTTTTACCCAAATCAGGTAAGAATTCATGTAGAAATATTTAGAATTCACGTGTAAATGTTCTGATTCTTTGCTTCAAGGCAATAGCATTGGTAAAGCAGGACATGGGGAACAGAGCTGGTCTAATTACAAGCCCTGTGACGTGAATATATGGACATCTACCACTTAGCAGGTAAGAGGGACGCAGCGTGCTGAGATGCCATGAGATGCAACGCATAACTGCAAAGTGATCAAAGCAGAATTCAAAGGATTTACTAATGACTCAAAAGTTAAAAATAGTTACTTTTTCTCAGGGAAACTATTTTAAACATACAGTACAAATGTCAGGGTTTTACAATTTTCAGTGTACAGATCTCCCATTACGGTAGTTAAATTTACTCCTAAAAAATTAAAACAAAGTATAAAGGTCATAAATTATCAATTTGAACTCAGCCTCAGCATAAGCCTAACTGAATGCCTTCTATTAATCACAACATGATCTGTAGTAACATTTGCACTGAAAGAACAGATTATAGGTTAGGTAATCACATGACCTTGTTTGACCAGAAATGATCTAGTTTACACTTTTATTCTCATGGCTTGAAAAGGTATAAGGTGACCACTATGTAAGTTAGCGAAGGGCCAAAGAGCCCATGGTAAAGGATGATGCCTTTTGGTGGAAGGATCTCTCCTGTCTGTTGCATTGCTAATGCCAAATTCCCCCAAAGAATTGTGACAAAGCTAGATCCCCCCTTGATTTTATTTCCCTTGGAAAGGCCTTCCAAATTTCCCTCTCAGGACTCTCTCACTCCCAAAATCGTAGACATATTATGAATATATTTTCCATTTTTTTCCAGAAAATGTATATTTTAATTTGTTTGACACAATTTGTTTTAAGATGATCTGGCTGTTGTCTTCTTTCTGTCTTTTGTCACAGTAATACTCACTAATAATATTTTGAATGAGAACCAGTCTCATAATTTACACCTACACTCCTTATAAATTTCCTCAATGTGAGCCCTTAATTTCCAACTACTTGCTGGACATTTCTACGATCTTTAGAGCAAAATAAAAACTACTAGTGTGGGGCGCCTGGGTGGCTGAGTTGGTTAAGCAACTGCCTTTGGCTCAGGTCATGATCCTGGAGTCCCAGGATTGAGTCCTGCATTGGGCTCCCTCCCTCTAACCCTCCCCCCTCTCGTGCTCTCTCTCCCTAGTTCTCTCTCTCAAAACAAAACAAAACAGCCACTAGTGCATTGAACCCAACATTCTGAATATACAATTTATCTCTCCACTTATTAAATCGCCATTCTGTGAACCACTGAGTTAAAAACGTAGAGTAATTTTAGATTCTCCTTTCTTCAGTTTACCTTATATCAAAAATTCATTGACTCCTATTGATACAACATTCTTGATATTTACTATCATAATTTACTACTTCTGCTTTTTTAGTTATCCCTAGTAACCAAGTTTCTTTCATTATGATTATTCCTGTGAAAGTTTGATGTTCTCTTAAATATTTTGTTTCAATCTGTATTTTCTCCAGTCTAACTTACAAGCAACTCTAAACATTTTAAAAATCTTGTATTAGCTATTATTCTTACATTCAAACATGTTAATACCTTTCCTTTTTCTAGAAAAGCATGGTCCTAACTATCTCCCCCAATTAATTTTCAAATAACACTTTTATGAAACATTATAAAAGTTACATTTATTAGAGAAATTATTAGATGAAAAACAAGTTATATTTTAGATAGGGATTATCAACAACTAATGTATTTTGAAATGGATCATTTGGTTTTTACCTAAAATTTGTCATTAAAATATTTTCAAGTGATTTCTACCCTATAGCTTGATTTCAGTTGGATGCCATTTCTTTTCACATGAGTGACAGTAGTGAGAATAATAGGATCTCTAAGACACATATTCACATTGATCTTTATATAGTTTCCATATACTTTATACTGGATTAAGAGAATATGGGGACTAAGAATTCCCTTGCTATATCATATTTCTTCCATAGTAATAATGTGTCCATGAGAACAGACATGGAATACTATTTTTTTAACAGAAGTATTAACATCTTAGAAAAGATGTGAAAATTTTAGTATACTGATACATAATTCAAAAGGCACTTAAACAAGAAAACGCAATTTTGCTTACATAAAGCTTCATAAATTTGGTTCTCTGAGTGCCTTATCAAACTTCTTTGGCACGTGTAGTGCCGAAAATTTTCATCTTTTATGCTTCCTATGTGATTTCTCTCAAACTCATTCTGCCAATTAAATTTCTAGGAATATTTTTTTGTACGATAAAAACTGCATTTCCAGCTATAATTAGCACATACACTTAAATTTTTGTGAACAAAATGAGCTTAAATGGTTATGGAACTTGAGAAATCATTATATCTACAAGTTTCAAATATATATTACATATATATTATGAACACAATATATACAAAAAATTGGGGGTAGATTTCTCAATGCAGACTAATGAAAAACAAATTATCTTTAATTAAAAACTATAAGTAAATAAAGGCTAATGGTGACCCAGAAATAAAGCTATGTGCATTAATTAAATTACTAACTGTATGATTTGTTTAAAGTAGAGATTTAATTGTATTAATTTAACATTGAAGCAAGAAAATTATAAGGAACCTGAGAAACAAAGTGGCAAAACTGAATTTCAAACATGTCTTTACTAATAAATGTTTATATTCCTCTTGGACTTTTTTTTCCCCCCAGAAAAGGCACCAAAATATTCTTACTTTTAAAAAATTGATGCTGGAGATATTACAGTGATATTTTAATCACAGTAACATAATTATAATAATGTAATATGGCTTGTTTTCTCATCAGATCTATCCTTTTCAAGTTATTCAGCACTTTAAATAATTATGTGTTTCCTATTACTATGAAAAGTAAAAGTATTTCTAGGGATAACATCGTACTTGTGACAGAACACACAGCATCTGGAGGACTGACTTTTTTTTTTTTTTTTAAGATTTTTATTTATTTGAGAGAGAGAGAAAGCCAGAGAGAGCACACGAGAGAGCCAGTGGGGTGGAGGAGAAGCGGGGTCCCCAGTGAGCAGGGAGCCTGACATGGGACTCGATCCCAGGACCCTGGGATCATGACCTGAGCCGAAGGCAGGGCTTAATTGACTGAGCTACCCAGGTGCCCCCAAAATGTTCATTTTATCAACATTAACGTAAGTGATACCTTAGTAACTCATAGCTTTTTTCTTTTGGGAAGCACATTATGTTGTTTTTTTTCCTAGCATAATAGGTATAAAGTTTTGACTATTTTAATGATTCCTTATTCCACTTGAATTTAACTGAAAATTTAGTAACATAAGATAATAAAAGATTGGGCATTATAATAGCTAAATTCTTAGTACGAAAAAGCTTTCAGCAAAAACTAGAAGAAATAATTTCTGTAATTGTGTGTAGTTTGTATAATATTTATTTTCAAAAATTGACAAATTTATTTTTTCTTTTGTTTTTTTCTCCTTCACCCTCCATAAAAATAGAATGATATCCAATAGTATTGAAAGTGAGCATGGCCAGAAAACACAAATGGCAAAACCGACATCAGAAAATAGCTTTATAGCGGCACCTGGCTGGCTCAGTAGGTTGTCTGTCTTTAACTCGGGTCATGATCTTGGGGTCCTGGTATAGAGCTCTGCATGGGGTCCCTGCTTAGTAGGGAATCTGCTTCTCTTTCTCCCTCTGCCCCTCCCCACTGCCCATTCTCTCTCTTAAAAAAATAAATAAAATCTTTTAAAAAAAAGAAAATAGCTTATAAAACATGTGCCATAAAGACAAAGTTTTCAAAATTAATCATGTATATGCTTAAGCCTCCAATGAAAACTCATTTGGTATCAAGAAATCTATTTTTTTACTGCATATTCTCAGTTCTGTAGAGAACACTTTTTTCACTTTCACAGTTTTAGTTCAGAGACTTATAAGAAAATCTACTTGCTTTTTAAAATCAGTGAACAAGAAACATTGTTGTAGGACTTTGACATTTTCATGCTGGTAAAAATAACATTGTAGCTTTCAGTTTATATTCAGAGACACTGACATGCTCTTTCTAAGAAAAAGTCTGTTGAATAACATTCTAAATATATCGTGCATTTAAAGACTATTCGAATACCCATATGTTAAAAGATGTCATCTTGAAGTCACAAAGTCTGCACATGTTAGAGAAAGAATAAGAAACACATAATATTGAATAAAGTTGAAAAAAACTGGTAATCATACAATGAGTAATTTGATAAGTGAGGTCATCGGGTTTCTCAGGTTGGTAAATTTCAGATCTCTATCACAGTTTGTGTGCTTCAGTCTCTGGAGGGAAGGATGGTCAGGAAAGTCCCAGGCAGCTTATGCTTCAGAGACAGAGATACTGAAAATTTTAAGGCAAATTCTGCAGCGCACTGGAACACTGCTTTGTCATTTACCTTTTTTATATAAAGACTGTGATGGTATCTCAAATTATGTCTGAGGGTTATAGGCAGGAACCTTGGAATTAACTGATCATTCTTCCAGCAGCCCTTTCAGAGAGCAAAAATATAGGAGACTGTGACAGTGCGTTGCACACGATTCTATAGTGGCACATGAGACACCAAGGACTGCCTTCACTATGCTTAGTAACTTGCCAGTATTATTAGTTTCTCATGAATAAATTTATGAAACAAAGGTGGACATATGCTAAAGCAAGGTGTTCAAGATGAAAAATAGGGTAAGCAGAAGCCACAACTTCTGGATGCTCAACTGTAGTAGTGCCCAGAAAGATGCCTATTTAAATACTTACTCTTTCAGAGCACGTGCTCTCCAGTCCCCGCCGCTGCACTGGTAGACCTGAGAGGATTCTGAAGGACCTAATGCTTGGTTTGTTAACCCACAAGTAACCAAGCTTCAGAATAGGAAGTAAGCAACCATTCTCCTACAGGAACTTGGTGGGATTAAGGCAAGTCTTAGCACCTCCCTTTAACAGACGGCAAAACTCAAGTGCAGGGAGAATAAATGTGTTAGATAAAACCGCCACACAACAGTAGCAGAATTAAAATCCAAATATGTGGTTTATAGCTTCAATCCTCATTCTCTTTTTCTGATTCTTTTTTTTTTTAAAGGAATGGCTTTTATTTTATTTTTTTAAAGATTTTATTTATTTATTTGACAGAGAGAGAGTCAGTGAGAGAGGGAACACAAGCAGGGGGAGTGGGAGAGGGAGCCCGAGGCGGGGCTTGATCCCAGAATATTGCGATCATGACCTGAGCTGAAGGCAGACGCTTAAAGACTGAGCCACCCAGGCGCCCCATCTTTTTCTGACTCTTCCATGTGCTACCAACTGAGAAAGTTTGATTCCTTTTAACACATACTACAAAATATTTAGAATTACCAAAACTTGAGTGCAAGAGTATTTCAAGTATTCAAATATTATTTTATTTTCCAGGATTTACATTGATTTTTAGTGAGAATAGTAACTGCAAAGCTATGTATTCAAAATAATTTTCCATTTGCCAACAGATGTATTTAACCACCTGTGAAAACTATTGTGCAACCCAGTGCACTGAACTCGCCGTGATGCTATGGCCTGTTTGAAGCAGTTCATTTTAACAGTGTATTCAAAGACTTATGATCACTTTGCTATTTCTGCTGAGGTGAGTAGATGAAGCATATTTATGGAGAATGACATGGTCAGAGGCACCAAGCTGAAGTGCTCAGACAATGACATTTGGTGGAGAAGTAAAAAAATACTTATAAAACAATATAGTGAAAATGAAATTGGCAGTTGAAGCTGAAGGAAAAGTGAAGTTAAGATGAGATTAGCATCTGGAACTGCATGTTTTGTTTTGTTTTGTCACTAATCATCATGAATCATGAAGGTCCTCTGACACTTCTCTGAGGAAAATAGCTGTTTGGGGCGTTCAAATTGTCAGCTGACTATCTCAGGGAAAACAATAAACACTAAATGAAGATGCTGTTTTTATACACCATCTTCTCCTATATTAGCTCTTCTCACAGTCTACATAAATTGAAATGGGACATTACCAAGCTTCAACAAAGAAAATTGTCACCACGCACACCAGGTAGAAATGTTTGTGTCTGTGGCACAGGGGAATAGATGGGAAAAGTGACTGGGGTGACTGGGATCACCTAGTCTTGTGTATGAATGTGGGTACAGATTGAAGATCTATCATTATGATTCCAGAAAGTAACCAGAAGAAAACTCTTTCAAATTTAGCCATGGCTTCACAGTTAGGCATGGATGAGGATGTGTGAAGGGTTGTTACATTCCAGGAGAGAATCAGGTGGTAGAAGGGAGGGCTCACCTTCTTAGTCTTCTCCAAAGACCAAGGATAGACACTAGCTCATAAAGATGTTGCAATTTGTTTCCTTCTCTTTCTTTTAAGTACAATTTCCAGCTGTTCTATAGTCTCTTAAAAGAATTTGCTTGTCTAGCTCAACATAATGCATATTACTGACTCAAAAGGAGCTATATGCATTAAAAATAATAAACGGTTTTGAAATTGAAATTATTTTTTTCTGAAACATGGTTTAATGTGTATACTTTTAATTAGGTGAAAATATGCAATTATGTGTTGGAAATTCACTCGTAAAAAAGATTCAGGGGTACCTGGGTGGCTCTGTCGGTTAAGTGACTCTGTCTTGGTTTTAGCTAAGGTCATGATCTCAGGGCTGTGAGATCAAGCTCCACGTTGGGTTTGTGCTCTCAGCACCGAGTCTGCTTGAGATTCTCTCTCCTTCTCCCTCTACCCTTCCCTAGTGTTCTCTCTTTCTCTCCCCCTCTCTCTAAAAAAATACATAAAAATTTTTTAAAAATCTTTAAAAAATATTAAAATAATTCAGTGGTTTTCTGCTTATCAAATTTCAAACCGTATGCTTCACTTAAAAATCAAGTACAAAGTATCTTCAGTGAACTACAATTTGAATAAAGGTCTTTTCTAAAAGATAATACACTATCAAATTTCAATTTATAAAACATATTAAAATCTAAAAAATATGGGTATATAGAAAAACTGTTTTTGCCACTGTCTAAAATAGATATTAGAAGTAGGCAGACATTTGTATGATGGGAGGGTAATCCAAGATACAGTAACCAGGAACAAAGAATCCAAAGAGGCTGGGAAGATGATAGAGTCCATGGATAACATGTCAGAATAATAAAATACTCCACCCAAACTAGAAGATTTAGAAAGCAGTTATGAGGGGCAGCTGGGTGGCACAGTCGTTAAGCGTCTGCCTTCGGCTCAGGGCGTGATCCCGGCGTTATGGGATCGAGCCCCACATCAGGCTCCTCCGCTAGGAGCCTGCTTCTTCCTCTCCCATTCCCCCTGCTTGTGTTCCCTCTCTCGCTGGCTGTCTATCTCTGTCAAATAAATAAGTAAAATCTTAAAAAAAAAAAAAAAAGCAGTTATGAGATTGAGCCTGAAGTGGGTTTGTGAACTGGTGAAACCCAAATGTCAATAGATGTTAATAGACTCAGAGTAGGTGAATTGAAGCTCTTAAATGTGTTAAAATTGTCCACACAAAAAAATACCATGGAGGAATTAAGACAGATTTCAGAGAAGGGAAGAGAAGATACGGCTTGTCAGAGGGATAGTCCTATACTTTGTTCATTCTATGTAATCATTCAAAGACCATTTATAATTCCACAGATTCAGGCACCTTACAATGGGTTGAATATATAAGATAAATAATGTATGTTACTGTTTTCAAAGGATTTATTGACCTATAGGAAATTGTTCAGTCTTAAAAACAATGCAGTGATGTATGTGTTGGGAATGGTGACATAGTAAGGACATACTATAAGGAGGTTCCAAGCAACTGATGAAAAAGAACAGAACAGACACGGTTGTAGATATTTCTATTTTTCTCTTTTTTAAATGGTGAAAGGATTCCCACCATCTAGTTAAGTAACATCCATCTCTTACCATATTTATCTTTTTACAGATATTTAGGTATCTCTATCCTCAGTTTTCTGGACAACATGACCGAGTATAGATCAGTCCAGAGTCACTACTTCCAGGAATCCTGAACTAAAATACTTGACCTTTTGTTGTTCATTTGCAAATGGGACTGAAAGGTTTAGTCTAAACGAAGCCCTTTTCTCTAACTACGCAAAAAAGCAGGGGGCAGTGACATAATCCAATTGCTCACAGATATTAACTGGGAAGAAGCAGATGTTTGGCTGTCTGTTTTTTGTTCCCAGACATAGAAAAATTCAGTCCAATTTCCTAGTGATGGCCCTGGAACATAAAATTAGAATGAGAACCTGTGAGAATGAAAAAACATGGCAGATGTTTTTGATCTTATAGAATGGGCTGGGCACTTATTATAAACCATACATGTAGAGCCGCTCTTAGGTTCAAATCTTTAATTTTTTATCATGCTCAAAATATGCATTGTTCTGATGCTCCCTTTGTCTGATTAAAACTTCGATAGACAAATTTCTCATTTGTGTAGAAGTGTTAATTACTTGTAGTATTAATGTAGCACACGTTAGTATATTGATACGGTGCAGTTTCTGAAATAATTCATGTTCATGAGTCTTTATGAATGTCCTTTTGGTTCCCTGGCTGGCGAGACCCTTGTCATAACAGGCCATATTTGACAGAGTTAGAAAAGGAATAAAAATATGACATTAGAGTCCTTTATTTTTAATATTTTTTATTATATTATGTTAGTCCTTTCTATCGTCGTCTTCCAGCTGAGTAATTCCCATTTCAGTCCATTTCCCATAACTTTTCTTTTCCCTTTATATCCCCAAATTTATTAAATATTCTTAACATCTGGCTGTTAGAAGGAATCTTGCACAACACCTGAAGAAGGAAGGGAATATACTTTGAGGAAGAAAAGTGATAATTTTAAGTCAAAGCTAATGTAGTCAGTTTTTAGGAAAAGTAGTTTGGAATTATTAAAAATACTGTAGTTTCTTGTGTGTTTAAAACGAGACAACAGGGGAGGAGTTAAGATGGCGGAGGAGTAGGGGACCCCTTTTTCAGCCGGTCCCCTGAGTCGAGCTGGATAGGTACCAGACCAGCCTGAACATCCACGGAATCAGCCTGAGACGCAGGAAGATGCATCTGGATCTCTGCAAATGAACATCTCCAGCGCTGAGTATTGAGGTACGAAGTTGGGAGCCGTGAAACTGTGCACAGATATCGGAAGATAAACAGAAGGGGGAGGGAGCCACCACGTTTGGGTACCGGGAAGCGGTAGCCACCTGCACGGGGGAGGGGGTAAACTCACGGACGGCACCCGCGAGAGAACGGACTGAGACCGGTGAGCCAGGAGCTCGCACCACCAGGCATCTCGCGGAACTCCGGTGCGCTCAGTGGAAGCAGACTGAGACCGGGAGCTCCGGAGCGTGCGGGGGCGGATGGCAGCTGGCAGTGTTAGAAACACAAAGGACAGAGATGCGCGCCGGCCCTGGAAGTGAGGGCTGGGACACCGGCTGTGGGGCACACATCCCGGGACGCTGCAGGGTTGAGCAGCACCAACAGGAACAGAGTTAAAGTGGCCAGAACATCAGTGGAGAACGGTCCATGACCCCTCTGTTCTGAGACAGAGGCTGAGATTTGCCACTACTGCTCTGACTCTCAGAAGAGGCACAGCAAACCTCCAGGGAAAGCCGCCAGAGAACAAAAGCCTGGAAATACCAGCTCACAGTGTGCCCACCCCATCACCACTCGCAGGGGACACGGAGACTCTACCCAAACAGGGTTGCCTGAGTATCAGTGCCGCAGGTCCCTCCCCCAGAAGGCAGGCTGAAAAATCAAGAAGCCCACATCCCTAAGATCCCTATAAAACAAGGGCACACGGCCTGGGTCCCGGTCAATAATTTGGGCTCTGGACAACCCCACAACCTCTCCTCATCAGAATGATGAGAAGGAGAAATCCCCTCCCCCCAGCAAAGTAAAGATAATGAGTCTGTGGCCTCTGCCACAGAACTAATGGATATGGATATAACCAAATGATCAGAAATGCAATTCAGAGTAACAATGGTCAAGATGATGTGTAGACTTGAAAAAAGTATTAACGAAAATGTTAATGAGAATATAGAATCTCTAAGGGCGGAAATGAGAGTGAATTTGGCAGAAATTAAAAATTCTATGAGCGAACGCAGTCAAAACTAGGAGCTCTGACTGCCAGGGTGAATGAGGCAGAAGAACGTATCGGCGAATTGGAGGATGGATTAGTAGAAGAGAAAGCTAAAATAGAATCTGGACTCAAAAAAATCCACGCTCAGGAATGTAGGTTACAGGAGATTACTGACTCAATGAAACGTTCCAATGTCAGAATCATCGGCATCCCCAAGGGGATGGAGAAAAAGAGAGGTCTAGAAGAGATATTTGAACAAATTGTAGCTGAAAACTTCCCTAATCTAGCAAAGGAAACAAACATTTGTGTCCAAGAGGCAGAGTGGACCCCTCCCAAGCTCAACCACAACAAACCTACGCCACGTAACGTCATAGTGCAATTCACAAATATTACACCCAAGGATACAGTATTGAAAGTGGCCAGGGCAAAGAAATTTCTCACGTACCAAGGCAAAGGTATCAGAATTATGTCAGACCTGTCTACACAGACCTGGAATGAGAGAAAGGGTTGGGGGGGCATTTTAAAAGCTCTTTCAGAGAAAAACATGCAGCCAAGGATCCTTTATCCAGCAAGGCTGTCATTCAGAATAGATGGAGAGATAAAGACCTTCCAGAATCGCCATTGACCAATTTCGTAACCACGAAACCAGCCCTACAGGAAATATTAAGGGGGTTCTATAAAAGTAAAAAGGCCCCAAGAGTGATACAGAACAGAAAGTCACAATCTATAGAAACAAAGACTTTACTGGCAACATGGCTTCATTAAAATCATATCTCTCAATAATCAGTCTCAATGTAAATGGCCTAAATGCTCCCATAAAGCGCCACAGGGTTGCAGATTGGATAAAAAGACATGACCCATCCATTTGCTGTCTACAAGAGACTCATTTTGAACCTAAAGATACATTCAGACTGAAAGTAAAGGGATGGAATACCATCTTTCATGCCGATGGACCTCAAAAGAATGCTGGGGTAGCAATTCTCATATCAGACAGATTGGATTTTAAACTAAAGACTATAGTTAGAGACACAGAAGGGCACTATATTATTCTGAAAGGACGTATCCAACAAGTGGATATGACAATTATAAATATATATGCCCCCAACAGGGGAGCAGCAAGATACACAAGCCAACTCTTAACCAGAATAAAGAGACATATAGATAAAAAAACGTTAATAGTAGGGGACCTCAACACTCCACTATCAGCATTAGACAGTGCACTGGAGCAGAAAACCAACATAGAAACAAGAGCTTTGAATGCCATACTCGACGAGTTGGACCTCATAGATATATATAGAACACTACACCCCAGAACCAAAGAATACTCATTCTATTCTAATGCCCATGGAACATTCTCAAGAATAGACCATGTTCTGGGACACAAAACAGGTCTCAACCGATACCAAAAGACTGAAATTATTCCCTGCGTATTCTCAGACCACAACGCTCTGAAACTGGAACTCAACCACAAGGAAAAATTTGGAAGAAACTCAAACACTTGGAGACTAAGAACCATCCTGCTCAGGAATGACTCGATAAACCAGGAAATCAAAAATCAAATTAAACAATTTATGGAGACCAATGAGAATGAAAATACAACAGTCCAAAACCTATGGGATACTGCAAAGGCAGTCCTAAGGGGGAAATACATAGCCATCCAAGCCTCACTCAAAAGAATAGAAAAATCTAAAATGCAGTTTTTATATTCTCACCTCAAGAAGCTGGAACAGCAACAGAGGGACAGGCCTAATCCACGCACGAGGAAGCAGTTGACCAAAATTAGAGCTGAAATCAATCAAGCAGAAACCAGAAGTACAGTAGAGCAGATCAACAGGACTAGAAGCTGGTTCTTTGAGAGAATCAATAAAATTGACAGACCACTGGCAAGACTTATCCAAAAGAAAAGAGAAAGGACCCAGATTATTAAAATTATGAATGAAAAAGGAGAGGTCACGACGAACACCATTGAAATTGGAAGGATTATTAGAAATTTTTATCAACAGCTATATGCCAATAAACTAAGCAATCTGGAAGAGATGGAATCCTTCCTGGAAACCTATAAACTACCAAGATTGAAACCGGAAGAAATTGATTCCTTAAACAGGCCAATTAATTATGAAGAAATTGAGTCAGTGATAAACAACCTTCCAAATAACAAAACTCCAGGCCCGGACGGTTTTCCTGGGGAATTCTACCAAACATTCAAAGAAGAAATAATACCTATTCTCCTAAAGCTATTTCAAAAAATAGAAACAGAAGGAAAGCTACCAAACTCATTCTATGAGGCCAATATTACCTTGATCCCCAAACCAGGCAAAGACCCCATCAAAAAGGAGAATTACAGACCGATTTCCCTAATGAATATGGACGCCAAAATCCTCAACAAGATACTTGCTAATAGAATCCAACAGTACATTAAAAGGATTATCCATCACGATCAAGTGGGATTCATACCTGGGATGCAAGCGTGGTTCAATATTCGCAAATCAATCAGCGTGATACATCATATCAACAAGAAAAGACTCAGGAACCATATGATCCTCTCAATCGATGCCGAAAAAGCATTTGACAAAATACAGCATCCTTTCCTGATTAAAACCCTTCAGAGTGTAGGAATAGAAGGTACATTTCTCAATCTCATAAAAGCCATCTATGAAAAGCCTACTGCAAATATTATTCTCAATGGGGAAAAGCTGGAAGCCTTTCCCTTAAGATCAGGAACTCGACAAGGATGCCCACTCTCGCCACTATTATTCAACATAGTACTAGAAGTCCTTGCAACAGCAATCAGACGACAAAAAGGGATCAAAGGTATTCAAATTGGCAAAGAAGAAGTCAAAATGTCTCTCTTTGCAGATGACATGATACTCTATATGGAAAACCCAAAAGAAGCCACTCCCAAACTATTAGAAGTTATAGAGCAATTCAGTAACGTGGCGGGATACAAAATCAATGCTCAGAAATCAGTTGCATTTCTATACACGAATAACGAGACCGAAGAAAGAGAAATTAGGGAATCCATCCCATTTACAATAGCACCAAAAACCATACGTTACCTTGGAATTAACTTAACCAGAGACGTAAAGGACCTATATTCTAGAAACTATAAATCACTCTTGAAAGACATTGAGGAAGACATAAAAAGATGGAAAGATATTCCATGCTCATGGATCGGAAGAATTAACATAGTTAAAATGTCCATGCTACCCAGAGCAATCTACACTTTCAATGCTATCCCGATCAAAATACCAAGGACATTTTTCAAAGAACTGGAACAAACAGTCCTTAAATTTGTATGGAAACAGAAAAGGCCCCGAATCTCCAAGGAACTGTTGAAAAGGAAAAACAAAGCTGGGGGCATCACAATGCCGGATTTCGAGCTGTACTACAAAGCTGTGATCACAAAGACAGCATGGTACTGGCACAAAAACAGACACATAGACCAATGGAACAGAATAGAGAGCCCAGAAATGGACCCTCGGCTCTTTGGGCAACTAATATTTGATAAAGCAGGAAAAAACATCCGGTGGGAAAAAGACAGTCTCTTCAATAAATGGTGCTGGGAAAATTGGACAGCTACATGCAAAAGAATGAAACTTGACCACTCTCTCACACCATACACAAAAATAAACTCCAAATGGATGAAAGACCTCGATGTGAGACAGGAATCCATCAAAATTCTAGAGGAGAACATAGGCAGCAACCTCTACGACATCGGCCAAAGCAACCTTTTTCATGACACATCCCCAAAGGCAAGAGAAACAAAAGATAAAATGAATTTATGGGACTTCATCAAGATTAAAAGTTTCTGCACATCCAAGGAAACAGTCAGAAAAACTAAGAGGCAGCCCACGGAATGGGAGAAGATATTTGCAAATGACACTACAGATAAAGGACTGGTATCCAAGATCTACAAAGAACTTCTCAAACTCAATACACGAGAAACAAATAAACAAATCAAAAAATGGGCAGAAGATATGAACAGACACTTTTCCAATGAAGACATACAAATGGCTAACAGACACATGAAAAAATGTTCAAAATCATTAGCCATCAAGGAAATTCAAATCAAAACCACACTGAGATACCACCTTACGCCAGTTAGAATGGCAAAAATAGACAAGGCAAGAAACAACAATTGTTGGAGAGGATGTGGAGAAAGGGGATCCCTCCTACATTGTTGGTGGGAATGCAAGTTGGTACAGCTACTCTGGAAAACAGTGTGCAGGTCCCTTAAAAAGTTAAAAATTGAGCTACCCTATGACCCAGGCATTGCACTACTGGGTATTTACCCCAAAGATACAGACGTAGTGAAGAGAAGGGCCATATGCACCCCAATGTTCATAGCAGCAATGTCCACAATAGCTAAATCGTGGAAGGAACCGAGATGCCCTTCAACAGATGACTGGATTAAGAAGTTGTGGTCCATATATACAATGGAATATTACTCAGCTTTCAGAAAGAACGAGTTCTCAACAGGGGGAATGAAGCATGAGAGACTATGGACTAGAGAAACAAACTGAGGGCCTCAGAGGGGAGGTGGGTGGGGGAATGGGATAGGCTGGTGATGGGTAGTAAGGAGGGCACGTATTGCATGGTGCACTGGGAGTTATACGCCACTAATGAATCATCGAACTTTATATCAGAAACCGGGGATGTACTGTATGGTGACTAACATAATGTAATAAAAAAAATTAAAATAAAAAAATAAAAAAAATAAAACGTGACAACATATTATTATATATATAATATATATATACTGTATATACATATATATATATTCTGTAGTGTTAAATCATTATTTTTATTAAATTTAGCTCATATTTTTAAATGAAGTTTTGCATATTGAAAAGTACAATTGATTTACACCTTAGTTATTACTTAATATATTTCCAAATATTTAAGTGTTGTTTTTATTATGTAGGCTCTCTATATATTTAATTAAATTCTTCTCAACTGAAGTAGTATTTGCATTAGAACAATAAACACATATAATACACACTGACAAACCAAATAGATACTTGTATATCTCTAAAACAGAGATATAGCTAAATAACATTTATTCTAAATTGCTTCATCATGTCCTAAAATGCCTTTGAAATTTTCATTGGACACATCTCATCCTTCTCTCTTTCTCCTCCACAAATGCCATGGCAAAATTTCTAAAACTGAACCAAACCAAATCAAACCAAAACCAAAACCAAAACAAAACCTCTAGCCCATCAAGAGGTTTTCCTAATAGATTTTGAACCTGTTCATGAATTATTCCCTATTAGGTAGAATTACCTCAAGACAGTAAGGAATTTTTAAGTAATTGTGAGATTGCTTTATTCTTCCTAGTACTCGTAAATTATTTTCTTGTTCACTTTGGTTTTTGTACATTTTTCTTGTTTAAATTCCAACAATGTCCTAGTTCAGGTGAGACACCTCATTGACATCCTTTCCCTTTTCCAAATTAGGGATAAGAAGCATTTATACTTCACCCATGGATATACAACTTCCAAAGGGCAAACACAGCACCAGTTATACTGCTTCTTTCTAGAAAGATTGCTTCCTGTCTTCCGGTACCTAACTCCCATCCCAACCCATAGGAAGTAGGTGATTTGCTTTTAAATTTGTGTGTGTATCACTTTAGGTCCCAAGACAAGTCATACAGTGAGGTCCTGAACAATTTCATGGGGCAGGATTTTTTTTCTGTGTCTTTCCCCAAGATACGTAGAATTTACATATGTCGAATGTACTTCTGCCTTACATGGCAAGGCGTGTTGACTAATGACTAGACATTTTTTGCTTGTTTCAGCCAAGCATTCTAACCTGGAAAAATAGAACAGACAGAATAGAAATTTGTCCTTTTTGGATCAAGGGCAGCACATGATTGGTTCCCTTCTAAGTTCTCAAATAGAAGCCAGGACATCTCCGTTTGTAACATACTTCCAAAATACTCATTGTGTAAGTTTTCTCTGTTATGCTCCTTTAATCTGTGAATGATTCAATATAATGGCACGTGGTGTATCTCCATTTTTTTCTTTATTCTTTGGGATAGCCTGATAAATATTCCTATAAAATCAATTCCATATTTCTTCTTATATTTGAAAGCCACCAAGGACCCCTCAATATGTTGTTATGTGAATAGATGAGGCCTAGCATAATATACAGTAGATTTATTTTTTATTAATCCTGGATCTTAATACATGCTTATAGCTTTGTGCATTACCATAGCTCATGGAAATGCACATTCAGGTAAGTGGTCCTGAACCGAACGTGCAATTGTGTGATCATTCGCGAATATTTGTTTAACTCTTCCATCATCCTTCCAAGTAAATGCCACATTGAACATTTAGTATGTTTGAATGTGCAACGTCTCACACAAGGAAACACTTTCACTTAACCATAATTTGGCAATAACGTACCGTGAGGTTTTTAAGATAGCATTAGAGTGTGAGTTCGCACATATCTTTGGGATGTTATGTTATGAGCCACCGGGTGCTATTACATTGTGATGCCTGGCTCAGAGGCTCTGAGCATTAATGTCTTACTACAGAGAAAGAATAGAGCTGAGATTCTTGCCACATCCTTATTTAAGTAAAACTGTAAATCCCAGTGGCATTAAATTTGACCTGAAAGTTTAAAGGCCCAATGATAAAATATTCCAATGTTAAGAATGGCATGCTTCAAACAACTAGATGAACAAAATTCCCATTTATAGTTTTTTTTTTCCTTTACTTCTTTCCATCTCCCTTACAAGTTTCCAAAAATTAACTCAGTAGCCCAATTTTTGCCCGGACTTCAGAGTGGTGAGGTAGCCTATGGAAATGGCCTCAGATTGGAACTGATTTTTCATTATGTAGTTCAGGTTTTCTTTAAAGAAACATTTTCTAATCCTTGCTGGAAAACAACATGGTATGGTTCATCTAAAATAGCCGGCCCATGTGTCAGCATAGTTGACAGGAGAGAATAAACAGCAGCATCCTCTTGAATCAGCTCACTTAATTCTCCCAAGAAATCTGGAAGGCACTTTGAGAGTGAAAAGTAAGAATGGAGCCCTAAACTGCTTATTCATATAAAATCGAGATATCTGTATGAAGGAAGCTAACTGGTAGAGCAGTACCAGGTTAATCTGGAGCCCTCTTCCAAAAGAACATCTCAGCTACGTGGTCAGTTCACATACTATCTTATAAGTTAAATGCAGTTTATCCCAATGTCTAAAATATAATTCACAGTAATGATCAAACCATGCATCTGGGCCTATATATTTTGTGGCAAGACACTGAAGTATGAAAAACTTACTGAAGAATGATTACCACTTAGTGAGGATTTTAGGGACGCAGATTAGCCCGTCTTCCTTCTCCAATAAACTGGCATTACCACATTCCTTTACCTGCATTTATTTTGTATGGTAGAGAAGGAAAGCTATCTGGACATCTACTTTTTTCTTAAATCTCTTATCCTTTTGGCTACTATAGACATTATTCAGTATTTATTATTTTTACCTTGGCAGACACATGTCTCCCAGCTGAGCTTGGGTTTAATTCATGAAGTATTTATGGTAAGTTTTCGGGGCTTTATGTGTTAGATTGTTTTACTGTCTTGGATATTTCCATTTTCTTCTTCCCTGAAGCCCATGCCGGAATCTCACCCACTGCCGTGAGACATGCGGAGCACCAGTGCAGGAAGGCGGGAGACTGCGACGCTCTCCCCCCTGTAATTATGCTGACTGGGTGACAAACTTCAGCCAGTGACATTTGAGTAAATGTAACACCAAGTCTGGGTAGAAGCTTTAGAAAGCACTGGAAATTTCTGCCAAATATTTTATGTTTCAAAAAAAAAGGCCTGTTCTATCATCCTAGAACATTTCCATGCAAAGAAACACGGAAAAAAAGCCCAACTGTTGACACACAGTCATTGACAAGTAACAGATAACAAGAAAGAAAGATATGTGTATTAAAAGCTACTGAGAGTTTGAGTTGTTACTAATCAAACTAATTATACTCTCATCTAAGAAATACTGATTAAAAGGAAATGTTTTGGCAATTGGTGAAGTTGAATCCATTTTAGTTGATGTATCAATGGAAAGTGGCAAAAGTACTGTTTAATATATTAGATGATTCAATTTATTTTAAAAATCATATTAAAACAAGCCAGGAAGATATCACCAGTCAATCTGCAATTGCTAAATGAAGATGTGTTTTTTGCCTATTGGTTGAGGTAACTTAAGATAAAGGTATAAATCTGATCATTTAATGGTCCGTCCTGAGTATTCAAGGACAGTTCTCTCCTTCTGGAAGCTCTCTCAAGCTGAGAATATATTTTCTCTTGTGTCATTTAGACATGGCCAGACAATGAAGGAGATATCCTGTTTTGTTTCCTTCCATGAACCCCCAAATAATTCCCCTTCCTTCTTCCAGAAGACACCAGCTCCTCAGAAATCAGTGTTTTCAATGGTGTCTGCCTCTGTTTGTCCTCATGCTGCCAACCTCTAGCCATGTTACCTGTTCACTCACAGGCACTGACTGGCCGCTCCAGGCAGCTGATGTCGTCACACTTCCCTCTTCATCCTCTCACCATTCTTAGTGACTTCAAATACATGTAGGACCAACCCAAAATTCTGGCCTCTCTCTGCTTCTAGACTTCATCCGCTCTCCCTAATGTTTTCCCTACATTCACGTGTCTTACCCCAGAGGACACACCCTGAATCCTGCATTACTGCTCCACCTCCGAAACCCCAGTTACGATTATGCCGTTCTCTGACTGCCATCCGCTGTATTGCCTGCCCACTTTTTCTGGTACTCCTGTGATAATAATTCTTTGTATCATCAAAGTTTTCATTTAATTGAGTTTTTGACCCTTCTAATCTCTCATCACTCTTCTGTTTCTTCTATCTTTACCCCTCCTGACTCAACGTGGACCATTATTTATCAATTATTATAATCATGACACATAAATCACCTTAAACATTTGTTCTTTTTCTTTCTCTGTCACGTTACCTTGTAAAATCCCAAGTTCTATAGACTTGAATCATTTATGTCTTTGTGCCTAAGACTGAATAAGATTGAATAAAAGATATGAAACATGTTCCTTTAAATCTACTCCCTCAAACTAACACTGTATAGAAATAATTCCTTCAGTAATCCAATGCTCCAGATTCCGATATAACTATGAGATGTTTATTTTTTAAATATCCCAAAACCCGTCTCTCACTGCCATCCAATTTGCTTCACTAGCCATAATGATCTCTTTTATGTTCATTTTCAGCCATTTTAGCCAAGCCATTTTATGCTTTCTTGCCCTAAATTTGCTGTTCTCACCACTCATTTGTAAAGTCAGCTTCTTCTTATTCTTTAGGCACTAAATCAATGTCATCTTTTCCAAGAGGCCCTCTCTCACCACCTTATCTAAAATGACTACCTATTATACCCTCCCAAGTGTTTTCTGTGCTTATTAAAATAATTATCTCAAGTATTTTTATTTGTATTTTTATCTCCATTCCAGACAGTAAGAAAGGGGGGGGGTATGATTCTTTGTTCTCTACTTTATCCCCAGACCTAATATGCCTGGCATACAAGAAGCAGACAACAAATAGTTGTTGAATGAATGAAAGAATGAGTGAATGAACAAGTGGTACATTCAGCAAATTACTTGAAACTACTTTGCTTCAGGTAACACACATAAAACAACGCGGTTGTCTTGGGCGCGTGGGTGACTCAGTCTGTTAAGCGTCTGCCTTCAGCTCAGGTCATGATCCCAGCGTCCCAGGATGGAGCCCTGTGTCTGGCTCCCTGCTCCGTGGGGAGCCTGCTTCTGTCCCTCCCTCCCGCTCCTGCTTTCTCTCTCTCTCTCAAATAAATAAATAAATAAAATCTTGGGAAAAAAAATAAGACGGTCGTACTACATGATATGCAAAGTCTCTCCTATCACTCGAGTCACATCTCCAGCTCCTCACTTGGTTTGATGTGGCTGACTTGTTGGTGCCCTGATGTGTGTTTTTAAGTTCGCTTGGCTGTTTCCTCAGAGATAAGAGGCTACAAGGCTGGATCTTGAGACTGCTACATCTCTCTCTCTTTTTTTTAATGTTTTATTTTTGTATTTGCTTTAACATTTTATTTGCTTTGACACCAAAAAAGAAGCCTATCCACCAAGAGGCAAGAAATGATCAGCAGTCCAAACACCCCTGCGGAGGAAGTTGCCTCGCGAGAAATGTGACGGATGCCTCTAGTACCCTAAATGAGCAACCAAGCCTCCCGTGGATTCTGGGTGCCTCTACACAGAAATTCTACCTCCTGGACGCTTTTCACTAACTTGTTCACCCCTGAGAATGCTTTCCTCTGTGCATTTGTTCCCTTTGCTGTTTCTATGCCTCTGTCTCTATCTATCTGTCATAAACAATTGGATTCACCCTACTTCCAGCCCCAGGCCTCCACTGCAATGTCCTTTGTAGTTAACCAGGCACATTGCTAAAAGGTAAATAGTATATACTTTAGGTTTCACTGGAGATAATGAGAAGATACATTTTGAATTTTCCTGACTTCTAAGCAGAGGTCACGATAGTAACTAACATACAATTTGGTTAGGCGGTCCTATTCCGAGAGCACAATTTTCTCTAGGTTTGCCATGTGTATTGACGTAAAACTTTGGAGAGGAATGTGTAGAAAGATAATTGTGGTAGTGCAGACTAGAGATCAATTATTTATATTACTTTGGGCAGAAGCAGGTCAGATGTGAATTAGACTCATTATTTTTCCTTATTCCCTCAGGCCCCCACCAGTAAGTACTCATTGATTCCTTCTTGATATGTGTGACTTCCCCTAAATGCTGCATACACATTTTCAAGTCACAAGTGCTTCATTTAGTTATTTGTTCAACTATTACCTTAAGTAAATCCAGCGTATGAAAAAAATATATCTACAAAACAAGTAAATCAAAGAATGCTTATCCCAAGACTTTCTGAACTGAGGTCCATTAGAGAATAAAGCCCTAATCTGAGGCATTCATTGTATGTAATGAATTCACATCTCTCTTATGCATCTAAAATGGTCCTAGTTCTAAAACATCCTTAGAATAAGTGAGAAAGCCACTGCTTAACATGATTTTCTTATATCCTGGTTCAGATTAGGAGAAATCCTGACTGAGAAAGTTTTACATTAAAATGCAGAGAAAGACCTAGTAGCTAAAATATATGAATAAAGCAGAGCATATATAAGAAAAATAACACAGGAAATAAGATACTCAACAAAAACGTTTCAAGATTTAGGGCCGAGAATGTAATAGGAGCAAAGTGTAGAAATGTCCCCATTAAAAGAAACAGCTTCTGCTCAACTGCAAACTATTGCTAGTATGTGGGAAGGTTACTACAATATTATCAGGTCTGCTTTTCTTTTTTAAGAGAACCTTCAAATCTCAGATGTTTGATGTGAAATTTCATGGTTTTGAATCTTTGCAACTCATTTTTAAACGTTTAATCTACGAAATAGGAAAATACAACACTTCTTAGGATATACCACCCCCAGGCTGCCAGTGAGCGAAGACCTCTGCATTATAAAACTTACCTGAATAGTAAGGTCTCATGGAACATCTAATACTATTATCTGCTACAAACACACACACACACACACACACACACACACACACACACACACACACACACACAGAGTTCTAATTGGAAAAGAAAAGCAAAAGTGCATTTTGCAGACAGTATTGCTTACTCAATATGCATAGTTCTTGAATCTTATAACTTGATTGAATTATGACCAAACTATCCTTAATGTGGCTTGAGTGTCAGACCTTACATTTTGTTTTCGTCTTTGTTTTTTGTTTTGTTTTTGGGGAATTGAGGTGAATGTGTATTAACACAGAACTATTAATCAAACGTAACTTTTTCTAATCACTAAATTATCCTAATACGGGATGCAGAATTCCTGAACTCTCAATGATATGGCATTAATTAGGTACATATAAACCACGATATTCTGTAAAATTTTCACAAGGAAGAGCATTATAAAATACAAAACTTTACTTTTTCTCTTCATAACTTTAATTTGTCTAAGAGTTTCCTATAACAGGTTCGTGCTTGGTGTGCCTGTTTATCCTGATGAGGAGTTCGTGTTTTGCTTTTGCTTTTATTTTTATCTTTCGCAAAGCTATTATTCAACCGTTCTATTAACTGTTCTATTGAATGAGTTCCTGCTACAGTTCTATGTACAAGCAATCCTATCATGAAAGATTTCCACTGGAATGTTTCACCTCATCTCTTGAAAGGGCCCCGCCCCCCACCCTACCACTTAATTCTCCACCTTAGGGAACAGCCCGACATTCTCTGAAGCACCCTTCCTTTTATACCTCTGACTTTGTACATGCTGTGCTCTGCTTCAGATGGTCTCTGTTTTGTCTGCCTGCCTGGCTCTGTAGTCATCCCTGAAAACACAACCTAGAAGTTTCCTCCTCCAAGAAGCTGTCCTTCTTTCCCCAACCCCCTTGCTTCTGAAACTGTAACCACTCCAGAAACTCACCCAAGTAACAGATACATACTTTCAATGCTAGTTACTGAGCTGTTCGACGTTGCAATTTATTTAAAGTCTGATTTCCCTCTGAGATAATGAGCTCCTTGTCTGTCTTGGACCTGTATTTTATTCCTGTCTCTGTTCTCACTCTCACATCCAGCCTGCTCCACTGGTAGTTGGTCAAGTAAGGCTAGATGAATTTAATTAAGTGCTGAATATTTCTTCATAGATGCCTTCTACTGGTTTTATTTTTAAGAGACATTTAACATTTAAAAAAATAATGTAGAAAATTTGAAATCCTCAACATCACTACAACAAATGCCAACTTCTGCCCCATGTTATTTTTGCAATTTTTGTTCATTGAGAAATAGTCACAGTGACAGAAATGCAAAGTGCAAGTAGATTTGCCGAAGTGTGAATAGTCATGAAATTCTCCTAGCCATTCACTAGAAGTGTCAGTGTTCATACTACTGATCCTTAGAACGTTTTTGATCCAATTCCTTAGCCTACTCTTAGTGAGGATGGGCTCTAGACTCAGGGGTTCTTAACTTCCTAAATCTTGAGGGGTGGAGAGGGGGTAGGGATGGTTATAGTCTCTTTTTCCAAGGCAGAGAATCAGTGGTCTTGCACCATACCTTTTTGTGTTGTTTTGTTTTGTTTTGTTCTGTTTGCTTTTTTGTGGTGTTGTGGGTTTTGTTTGTTTGTTTGTTTGTTTATGTTTTTTGTTTTTGCTTTTTGGCAAAAGAATGTGTAAACCCCAAAGGCTCAGGTTGCTGACAATTGCAGCCAGCCGCTGCCCAGCTTGAAAAGACCAGGGAGTCCAAGTACGGCTGTGGGGTGGAGGCTGGGGGACCTCAAGAGGGCTCTGAAAGCCTCTCTCCATATCACTCCCTGGGAGGAAAGATGGAAGCTGACCCTGGGAGAAATGGTGAGGTTAAGGCTGTTAACAGCTTCTAGTACCATATTACAAAGAAAAGGAATGGACTGATAGCTGAGACCTTTAGAGAATATTCATTCCCATTCATTTTCTCTCTCTCTTTTGAGTGGGGAATGCGGGTGGGCAGCCTGTGTTTAAAACAGAGGTCCTGGGTGGCTGCTTTTTCTCAGAATCCTGTTTCTCCACAGTGGAGTTTAAGTCAGATGGGAGTTTTCCCGACTTCCGTGTGAGGAATTTACACAAAGGTAATGAAAAAGTCACATAAATATCCAGAAAGTTCCTAATGACAACTCTGTCATCACTTATTTCTTGCAAGATCCTGAATTGGGGTGGTCATCCATCACCCACCCTGCATAGGCGATGCACTAAGTGGTTCCTGGGTGCATTTGTACTTTCCAGATTGAGCTGTGCACAGAATACAAAACCTCTTCCTCCTCCTCCCCCTCTCACTTCACTCTACTTGGAGGGCGTGTGTATGCGTGTTCAGGTGTGTGTCCACGTGTGTGTTTAGCAAAGGCGCTTGGAAGAAGCTACCCCTCTTGCTAACCCCACTCTAAACAGAGTATTTTAGAGTATTCCTCCAGCAAAAGGTGTCTCTAATCTGTCCCCAGCTGAGGTTCCCTCTCCACACTGATAAGGAGCGACTATCTGCTTGTTCCTCCAGAGAGCTGAGGTTTCCGTTTCTGGGGAGCGAGACCTGATTTCCTTCTGGGGGGGCGGCGTTTTCCCAGAGGTGTGTGAGCGCTGTGCGTTCGTGCACGAGTGGGTGTGTGTGCGCGCGCGCGGGAGGGCGAGAGAGATGGAGAGAGAGAAGAGAATAAGAGAGAGAGGAAGGGGAGGGGAAGGGGAAAGAGGGAGGGAGCTTCCTCGCCTCCTGCACTGGGCAGGTGGCGCCAGCAGCTTGGGAAAACAGAGCCTCCTCCCCCTCAGCCTGGCGATTGGCTGGTTTTTGTCATTTCCCAGCTAGGAAGTGGGAAGGACAAGTGACATCCTCCAGCCCAATTGCACGCAGGCAGCCGCCACCTCCGTTGCACAGGGCGGCTCATCTAAAAAGAAAGCTTAGCCCCAGAGAGGCTGCGAGGAGCACCCTGGGCAGTAGGGGCGTGAACAGCACCGGAGGGCTCATCTCCCCGGATCGGGAGCTTGGCTGCTGAGGATCGTCCACTTCAGGGCGGAGACAGTGCTACTCCACGGGGGAGTCCCGGGTCCACACTCTACTAACATTTTACAGATTGTCTCCCCTCGGCTCTATCTCCCCACCTTCCTAACAGAGAAGTTGCGGGAGCTGGGGCACCCAAGATGCGCTGCTTCGGGAAGAGGCGGGCAATCTAACACGCTAAGCTGCTCCTGATCTTTTATAAAGTGAAAGAAATAGCGAGAACCAAGGGACAGAGGGAAATACTAGTCGTGGGATAATTCGGGATATGACAAATGTGGAGCCATAAATACAGTAGAGTGAGGGGCAGTGTAGGCATGTCCCTGTGAGCTGTGTGTCAGTATCATGAATTAAAAGACAAAGGCTGTTGAGATGTGTGTGCTTCTCTACACTCTTCCCGGTAAGGGTTCAACTCCCCCAGAGCAGCAGTATTGATGGTGGCATTGGCACCCAGGGCTCACCATGGCAAACTCGAAGTCACTGCAGAAATGTGAACAAAAACGCGTGCTCTTCCTGCTCCAATCCACGGGGAACTCAAAGGAAATGTCTCATTCACCGTCCTGGAGCCCTTCCTTCCTTCTCTGCCCTTTCACTCCAGTGACATACAAACTGGTTTCCTGAAAGACTGACCTTAAAGCCCAGAGGGCAGAGAATGCTTGCCTCCTCCCTTTCATGTATGTCCTGACTGCTGGAGATGTATGTTCTGAGTCAGACATGCCCTTTCTTGGAGTAAAGATTGTTTGGGGTTTGGGTGTACCTGCAGAAACTGGGTACCACACACGTTTAATCAACTCTCTCCTGTGTTTGTCCAGATGATGTCTTGAGTTTAATAAACATCATCTCTGTGATTTGGAGCTTTACCCAGGAGGTGGCTATGGTTTTGTGTTGTTGACATAGCATAGAACTACTTCTGAGGATGGGAACCTGGTTCATCTGATAGTCGATTTCTGGAAATCCTACTTCTCTTATGTGAGCAAGTTTACACTGCAAAAAAAATTTAGGTGTAGGTGTTTGTCTTAATGTAAATTTGTTCTTTATTCTTCAGACTTTCTTTATGCTACTCATCTGCTATCTTTAAAATATGTAGAATAAATTGCATTTATAATTTATCTTAACCATTAATCAAAATAAACTCTATTATGCTACTTAAAATTCTTTTTACCTTCATGAAGGTAGCATTTTTTGTGTTCTATTTCAGAGATGGTGGACTCTGTTTGACCTGATCTCTCATTAAGAGTTCTTCAATCTTTATACTCTCTAGAAGTTTGCAAAATCAATTCCTCTTTGGTTTTGGACATATAGTGAGTCTCTTTAATAATGCGTAATGAATTTCACATGATGTCATGGATATCTTGTGCTAGGCCAACATATTAAACAGTGATTTATACTTTAAACATACATATTTTAATAAAAGCTCAATTTAATGATGTTCAGTGAATGATGAAAATCTATAACTGTAACCATTATACGATTGGCATGTCCAGGGAGCCACATGTGAGTTTTGAATACACTGTCTTCACAATGGTAGAATAAAATATTCAACAAAGTACTTATATTTAGCATCTTTTTCCCCCTGTACTTAATTGTCTCCTAGAGAGAGTTTAAAATCATACATTCTTGGTAGGGGAAGAAAGGGATAAAGAAAGGGGGGGTAATCAGAAGGGGGAATGAAACATGACAGACTATGGACTCTGGGAAACAAACTGAGGGCCTCAGAGGGGAGGGGGTTGGGGGAATGGGATAGGCTGGTGATGGGTAGTAAGGAGGGCACGCATTGCATGGTGCACTGGGTGTTATACACAACTAATGAATCATCGAGCCTTACATCGGAAACCAGGGATGTACTGTATGGTGACTAACATAATATAATAAAAAATCAAAAAATAAAAATAAAAAAAAATAAAAAATAAAAAAAATCATACATTCTTATTGGTTTAAATTAAAACACATGCCTTCTAGTGGGAAAATTTCTTTTACCATATTAACTGTATGAAAAACTGAATTGAAGTTAAAATAAAGCTAGTATCAGGAAATACCTACCAAACTTTTAAATTGGTCTTTTTATGGGAACATGATTTGCTACTTGTGTTTCTGCCATTCTTTTTACACTGATGAAGTATTTACTGACTACTGCCTATGTGCAGACCTCTCTGACAAAATCCCTCCTCTTTAAGGGAGAGACTGGGAAATAAAACAGCTAATGAAATTAGGTACTAGGAGAATTTTTCTTTTTTTTAATATAATGGGGGTTGGAAGAAGGAGAGTTTACCTATTTCATTCTGCTGGAAAGTTTTCCTGGGCTAATAATAAAGAAACTTAAAATGACTCTCTGAATAGATCAAATTTTGACATACAAATTATGAAAAAAGGAAAAGGCAGAGGGGGTAGGTGAAGAAAGTGAAGGCTCTGTTTAGGAACCAGTTTGGATGGAACTTTGTTGATGTGTCAGGAAGTGGAAGAAATGCGTCTAGAAGTACTGAAGGTAAGTGGAAGAAAGTTGGGCAGACCTGTCTTTCACCCCCCATAACTTTATCTAAACCCTTCCTAAGAAGCACATTCTCTTCCTAGAAGACCAGAAAGCTCACCTAATATCAAAAGTATCAAAGAGTACATGGCCCAGAGGAACAACTGCAGTAGGTGGAGAGCTATCTGGCAGAGCATCTGTGATGAGGGGGGTGTTGATCCCTAAGAAACGTGAAGATCAGAGGTAGGGAGAATGTCTGGTGGTTTCCTTAATGTTGCCTGGTAATGGAAAAAAAATGCTAAGGGTCCATATTTTTCTTTTTCTTTTAACATATCAAGAAGAAAGAATTAAACCGTTGCATTATTCACACCGTCCACCTTCATGTACAAAAATTTCTTCATTTTAGCTTCCTAGTTCTAGACATTAAAAGTCCATACCAGAGACAGCATAGTCAAAGTGACCTGTAAATGGGAAATGCCACGGAGAAAGAAGACAAGACTGAGGATCTCAGGCCATACCTCTTTAGCGGATGAGAGAAAAGAGGAGGTTGTAAAGATAGAAGATTTCTAGGAGAAGAGTATTATGGAAGATAAACCAGACTGGACCCTGAAGTGGTAAGGACAGGTTTCATCCAGCACTTACTGCAACAGGGAAGAGCGCCAAGCACAAACTGAACTCAAATCCTCAAAACAAAAGGCAGGAGACCTTTTAAAGCCTGGGGGGTACTAAAGAAGGACAGTGAAGGCTGTCGGGGTGGGGGTGGTCCATGTGACAGGGCACCTGGGTGTGTTAGTCGGCGCATACCCGGAGGAGAAACCGTCTGCTATTTCTCTGGCGTAGGCGGTGGCTGGGCTGTAGCAATGGGCCTTCTGAGGTTAGCACTGACCCCCTGCGGGGACTGGGAGCTAGAGACAGCTGTACCTCCCAGAGGGCACTTCACAGTGTTTGTCCTCAAGTCCTTGAAGAAACCATTTGGGTGGTATTTCACATTTCAAAGGTCAGAGAGAAGATTTATAATTGCCAGCTTCCCAAAGTGCTTGAAGACGGGCTTCAAGGGCCTATCACTGGGTTTTGGCTGGAAGGAAGACTAAATTTTGACAGCACTGAAATTTCTCAGGACGGCATTCAAAAGGGGCCGGGGTCATCCTAGGCCTGTGATAGAAGCATGCTAGAATTTGGGCAAGACTGTGAATAGATGGGCCCAGCAGGCGTCACTATGTCCTGAGAGATACACAGTTCACAGCCCAAAGCCATTTAAGCACAGACAGGTAACAAAGAGTTTTTGCAATTATGAATTAATAAAGTAGACTTAATGATAAGTTCATGTGTAGGCCCTATTTGTCAATACAGTAAAAAAACCTTAACATTAATGCATTCTGACACGTCATATTAGGAGATATTACTTGTTAATATCTATATTAATTCAGATTTTATTAATTGCTTACTATAGGCATGACCCTGTTTTGAATCAACAGGGCATTTAGAAAGTAAATTTTAAGAAACCCTTTAATTATTAATGTTTCTTTGAGTTTTATTTTAGTTGTTAGCAGAAGTAATGGTGATTGTTTTCTTTATGGTTAGAACCTTATAATCAATGTGAAATATCATAAAAACTCTGCATAATATTTTTTCTTTTCTTTTCTTTTTTTTAAAGATTTTATTTATTTATTTGACAGAGACAGCCAGCAAGAGAGGGAACACAAGCAGGGGGAGTGGGAGAGGAGGAAGCAGGCTCCTCGCAGAGGAGCCTGATGTGGGGCTCGATCCCAGAACGCTGGGATCATGTTCTGAGCCAAAGGCAGACGCTTAACGACTGCGCCACCCAGGCGCCCCTGCATAATATTTTTCTGTTGCTGGCTTATATAAAGCTAGAGTTCTATTGGCACATCGATTACAACTCTGTACTAGTTCAGGGAAATCTTTTATTATAATTTAGGCATAACTGGAATACTTTAGAGAAGACTAATATTCTGCTCCTACTATCAAGAGGAACCAATTTAAATTTAATTAATAAGCTATACGTGCTCTTATCATTTTCTTAATAATGTAGGTTTCCCAAAATTAATGAAATTAACCTTCATAAAAGATAAAGCTAAACTGGCAATCCCTCGACAATAGGAAATATGTGTTGGATATCTTTTTGTTCTTCCTAGGGCCTAGAAGACTGTCTTGCACTAAGTATACACTCAGTAACCATGTATCGACTAATATGCTAACTATACATGGAAACATTTTATTTTAAAAATTGCTGGATAGAGAATATCTGTAGATTTCTTGTGACAGTTTGTATGTATGTGTCTAAGTTACCGGAGGGCAGAGACTGTTTTTTTTTTTTTTTTTTAAGATTTTATTTATTTATCTGACAGAGATAGAGACAGCCAGCGAGAGGGGGAACATAAGCAGGGGGGGTGGGAGAGGAAGAAGCAGGCTCATAGCGGAGGAGCCTGATGTGGGGCTCGATCCCATGACGCCGGGATCACGCCCTGAGCCGAAGGCAGACGCTTAACCGCTGTGCCACCCAGGCGCCCCTAGAGACTGTTTTTTAACGGCCATTAAATATGTAGAATTAGAATGGAAGTAAATCGGAAAATCCACTGCCAATCAGTAACTAGAAAAAAAGTAACATCTGAGACATACACATCCCTTCCTTTTTTCACACTTCTCTTCTCATTACACTGCTAGTGTGTGGACGGACTCTCATTCCTTCTTAAACTCACCAGCTCTGCTGCCAGCACCAGGCTGATGGTTTTGTAATGCCAGGTTTTACCAGACCTCTCGGCTGCCATCTGTCCGGCTGATCGCTCTCCTTTTCAAAGCTGCCGTTCGTTTGGTTTCTGTGACTCTTCTCTCCAGCATTTTTCTCATGAGCTCTATTTCCTCCTTAAATACTGTCATTCTCCAACATATCATTTTTCACCTGACATCTAGGGGATGCACTTAATTTTCTCAATAGAATTTTCTAAAATTTTGCTCACCGAAGAAAAGTAAATAAATAAAAGCTGAGGCTTCTAGCGCAGTTAGAAGTGAATGAATGAATTCCCCAGGCTTCCATACTCTCTTTACACTCTTTTCTTGGTTGATCTTACCTCGTCTCAAGGTTTTCAGGTGCTAATGACTATTAAGGTCTGCAGCTTCAGGCCAGATTTCTTCTCTGAATTTGAGGTTCTTAATCTCAATATGTTTAAAACTAAACACATTTATTTCCTGCAAATGGTTCTAATCTTGGTTTTGGGTTTTCTAAAAACCACATTTAGGCATTTGGTAGGACCCCTCCTTTCCTCACTAGCCCTCATCCCAATGGTCAGACACCAAATCCTAATGATTCTACACCCGACATAGTTCTCCCATCTGTCCTCCATAATCTTTAGTTCCGGTTTACACTGCCATCATCTATTCTCTGGGCCATCGTCACTGAGCCTCTTGCCTGCAGTCCTCTACAACTCCTTTGAATATTTCTTTAAAACAAATGTTTGACTCCTTTCCTTCTTCACTTCTCACCACTCTTTACCTCAGACGTCATGAGTGTTTCTCCATAAAGGATGCAGCATCACCTCTATGCTTTCTCCAAAGTTCCGCTCCCTTCCTTTACTCCTGCTTTAGGACTCAGCTTACGCACTATTTCCTCGTCCCTCTTCCCTAACAGTGGCTTCGAAGTGTCATTCCTCAGAGTTTCCAAATGCACCTTGCAAATATCTGTCACTGTCCATCTCTATTCCTTAACAATGAGTTCCTTGAGGGTATAAAAAACCACTGTCATCCTCTTACCAAAACAGTGCCTCATACCTAGTCAATATGTTTTGGTCAAATAAATAATAAATGAGGGAATAAAGTAGTTTTGCTTTAGTGATGAATGATACTTCTCCTTGTTAAGAGGCAACATGGAAAAACACTGGGTCTGACAGTCAGGATATTGTACTCTTCCATTATTGAAAAGAACAAAAGAAAGAAACGAAAAAAGAACAAGGAAGGAAGGAAGGAAGGAAGGAAGGAAGGAAGGAAGGAAGGAGGGAGGGAGGGAAGGAAGGAAGGAAGGAAGACAAAAGAGACAGAGACAGAGAAAGGAAGACTGTGTATGAAAACCTGGAACTGTAATTTAATATTTCTAGTCCTCAGTTGCTCTCACTGGTAAAATGAGAGGTTGAACCCCATTACCTTATTTGTCGCTTACAGGCTTAAAATCCTAATTTAACCAGAAATGAAAATTTGCATACTTTTTAGCTCATTTTATATTTTTTTCTTAACATTGTACCTTCACTGTTTTGGTGGGAGATTTTTGAATTCCACAAGATACATTCTAAATCATATTCAACTGAAAAACAAAAAGATATTTCAAAATTAAAAAGTGATTTCTTATAGGTTATGTTTTTGAAATTATCCATATCATGATTCACAATTTGTCACTGAATAATCAAAGGTTGATTACAGACTGGAAAATTCTTTTTTTTTTTTTTTTGGAACATTCATTTTGAACCATGCTTCTTGTTATTGAAGTTCACTGTTGTTATTTTGAAAAGACATGGTTTATACGTGGCCTCACACAGCTGCCACAATCAAAATTTAATGCCACCTTTAGAAGAAAAGACTTTTATTCTTCTATGTTCTCTCGAAGTTATAGCCCAGCTTTGTAAGTGCTGGACACTTGCCCATTTCACCTCTGGGTCAACAGAGAGGGTTGCGTGGGACCCTGGAGGGGCATTTCCAGTGACTTCTTAGGCTTTGCAGGTCAGGTAAGAAAGTCTGGTGGATGAGGTGCCCACTCTAGATTTGGGACGGGGGCTATTTTGAGGCTCTTGAAGGCCGTCTTTTCTTGACAGCATCTTCCTCCCTCATTTTGTGATGAGAGTTAAGAGAACATGCCTAAGCCGAGAGCCTGGCATCAGGCCAGAAGGCTTGGGACAATCGGCGTCGCCCTACCTGTGAGCAGCATCTCTTGGTGATGAACAGACCAACAACTGACACAAAATGGGACAAGTCCCGGCATAGTAACATGTGCAAAGTTGCAGTTCACAAAAAGGAGCACCCTCTCTCACTTATTCTTTCTCATCTTTTTCTCCGTAACATTTAAACATGCTGGAAGTCTACTGAAGTGCATTCACGTGCACCCCGTAACTAAACTATTACACGGTGACTTAGGAATTCTTTGTGCAAATTGTAAGGTCTAAAGATCATTTTGAGCAAGGATTTTATCATCTAAACTCACGGAGAGTGGAGACTGAGTGTCGTCTAATGCTGGGATCTTCAGAGATCCCATCTACAACGTCCGTAAGAGCCTCCTTCTTCGTCCTCTATTGCTTACTCTTATTTTTCTCATCACTGATGTTACAAATTTTGTTCTTCCGATGCATCTCTCCCTCCTCAGAAGCTAAGTCCACATGCAAAGGATTTGTTTTATTTTGTTCATCATGTCACTAGTCATTAAACGAGCAAATAAAAAATGAATGCTAAAATATAATGATACTTCTGAACTGTTCACTAGAAATTATAGATAGTTTGTTTTTATTTCCTTTTGCTACCTTTGCAGTAGAACTGGGGCAGTTGGCAATCACTTATAATGCTAATGCAATTACTCGCAACTCTGTTATCCTTTTGATGGTGGGGATGGAATTCAATGCTTTTCTACCAGCTTTGTGGGTTTTATAAAGTCAATTCCAAAAGCAATACAAAGATAACTTGTCTGGACGCTAACTCCAGGGACGAGCAGAGCTCATGTATTTACGGATGGCCATCTTGAACCTCGTAGTGGAGGGACGCAGTGCCTGCTCTTTCCTCCATGACCCACCCTGCCCATAAAGCAGCCCCAGACCACACCCACCAACGTGACCACTCTCTCCTTCACACCCTACGTCATTAGCGTTGACTACTCCATTTGGCAGTCTCTCATGTGCTTCTTTCTAACATCACTTTTGTTATAGTTGCAAACTGTTAGTTAACTTTTTATGTTGCTGTTTTCCTCAATCGCATTTTAAACTCTTTGAACGCAGTAGCTATTTCTTACTCTTACTTAGCACAGTCCACATAACAGGCACTTAATAAATGTTTATCTTATTCGATACACCATGGCGTACATTTATTAACTAAATCATTGATTCAATCTCAATTATGACTTTGCCTTTAAATGTAGATTAAAGTGCATATCAGTTTTACTCAGATGCCATTTCTTTCAATACAGTTAAATAGTAAAAGAGAACTCATTAGAATTTTATTATACCTTCATTACAACTGAAAGATCTTTTCTTAATTTAATTTAAGAGCTCTGCAACAAATGCTCTTCAAATTACCAAACCTTCTTGGTAGATAATGTGTTACTATTACATTAAAGGACCTGAGGAAAATATATACTACAATATAAGAGAATGTAATAAACATGATATATAAAAATTATATGATAAAACGGCATTCCNCTTTTCCTATCTAAAGGCAACAAATATTTCTATATGAGTAGATATATATCAGATGAATCTATTCAATTACTTCAAATATCTTTACAACCAATGTAGATATGTATGGAGATTATGGAAAGTATATTTGCATATATACACTGTATATGTATATATATGTAGATGATATACATATGTATTTGTGAGTATATGTGTGTATGTATATAATACATATATACATACATATACTTTTAAATTATATATGTAATTATGTAATTATACACTATAAATTTCAGTAGCCTAGGTGTTGATCTACCTATTGGAATCTGAGAAGCAATTCATTTTATCATATTGCCTCACCTAAAGAAATTCAGCAATTGAAATGATTTCCTAAGAATATTTAAAAATTTGTTGGAAAAAATCATAGTAATGATAGTGATGAGTCATAATAAACTTTATCGATGTGCATCATATATATGCAGTTTTAAGAATAAAACTAGTTCAGGGGCTCCTGGGTGGCTCAGTAGGTTAAGCATTTGCCTTCGGCTCAGGTCATGATCTCAGGGTCCTGGGATTGAGCCCCGCATGGGACTCCTTGTTCAGCGGGGAGCCTGCTTCTCCTTCTCCCTCTGCCTCCCCCTGCTTGTGCTCTCTCTCTCTCACACACACACTCTCTGTCTCTCTCAAATAAATAAATAAAATCTTTTAAAAAACCTAATTAGTTCAATACTATAACAAACTAAAGCAAGTCTAACAAAATACATATGGAAGATTTTAATATCTTAGAAACCAAGACTTATAATGCAGGTTTCTGTAAGTGTCTTTGTTTTAAAATGACTTTAGGAAATTAGATTCTGTGTCAGTTAAAGAGTAATAAATTCTGTAACTAACGACGCGAATTATAGAATCAGAGACACCTTGCTGGGTACTCTTCCTCTGAGGGCTGGATAAACAACTTGAATTGTTCGGTATATGAAACTTTGATCAATGTATATTGTCATGTAACTCTGATCACAAGAGGAGAATGACAAAAACATGAGTCATAAGGGAAAGTCTTAGTCACACGTGAACCACAAATGAACAGATAAGCACACTGCTAAAAAAGATACTTCTATACTCTGAATTAGTTGAGAAATGGACAAGGCTTTTCTTTTTTCCCTTGCGGCAGGTGGATAAGGCTTAGACCAGAGCCCCAAACGGGTTACCCATGGGGGTCTGCCAGTTACCTGGGGAGAACCGTGCCTGTTCCAAACCTGTTGCCACTCTGAAAGAACAGTGAGAGCAGCGGCACTGGACACGCCATCCCGACAGAACAAGGGGAGGCGAGGACCTTAGACTTACACTGAACAGATTGCGTGGCCTCCTTGGGGAATCCACGGAAAGGTACTAATAAAAGCTCAAGACTTCTACAGAAAATATTTTTTACATAATGAAACAAGATTGCAGAGATCATAAAAACAGGACGTCTTGCATTCTACTATCTCTTATACTCCCTCTCACCGACCCACTCATTGGCCGGTTTACCTGCGCACACAGTGGCTATCTCAACCCTTTATTCCCCACGAGCAATTTGATTTTTTGGCTCTATCATTTCTAGCGCTGTGTTTCTATCGTATGTGTTATGTCTGTTGTGTTGTTGGATGCTCATTTGTTTTCTTAGATCTGCATTTCTCTTTTCATCTCATTCTGTTGGTATGACATCTTATCTTTTTGCTCATATTTTGTTAAGTTTAGGTGCATATTAAATGCTTTGCTAATGAGAGGGACTCAGTTGTTTGCCTCTCTTCTTCAGGTTTCTTTCCTCCCCCATTTGCTCCTTCCCTTCCTTCCTTACACTAACATAATGGCGGCGTAGATGCTACACCATTTCTTTCCATCTTTCTCATGCTTGGGGATTGCAATCTTTGGCTGGGGAGCTTATTCATTTCGTAATTTTGACTCCCTTGTCATCTCTTCCATTCCTGCAATAAATATTTATCAAGCACTGGCTGTATGCCTGGCAGTGTTCTGGGTGCAGATGATGTGGCCTATACTGGGTAACCAGAGAAGGACTTTTTTTTTTTTAATGTGTCATTTGAGCAGGGATCAGGATGACAAGAGTGACTACCCATATGACAGTCTTGAGAAGAAAAGCAAGGGCTTCATGCTGGGCCAAGGAGGTGATTGGAATGTATTTGTGGGGGGAAAGACAGAAACAGAACTGGGCCACAATGAATAAAAGGGGTGGGAAATTAGGTGCAGTTTGTGCACATTTTTATGCACCAGGGTATGAATCCGCTAGGGCTGTCATAACAAAATACCACAGACTGGGTGGCTTACACAACAGAAATTTAGGAGGCTAGAAGGTTCTGGAGGCTAGAAATTCAGGATCAAGGTGTTGACGGGTTTGGTTTATCCTGAGGCCTCTCTCCTCAGCTTGTGGATGACCTTTTCTCTGTGTACACACACCCCAGGTGTTTCTTCTTATAAGGACACTTGTCATATTATATTAGGGCCCTACCTTGATGTCATTTAACCTTAATTACTCCTTTAAAGGCTTTATCTCCAAGTGTAACCACATTCTAAAGCACTGGGGGTTAGGGCTTCAACATATAAATTTTGGAGGATCACAATTTAGTCCCTAACAACCAGGATTGATGAGTTGGACTTAATTCTAAGTATCATGGCAAGCCATGGTAGGATTTCATATGGGGTGAGTGGCTTCTTATATGTGATTTGTTCATCCTCTATTATGAGTTGGCGTTTGGAGGCATTACTTTATGTTTACTTTTCTGATATGTCAGGTGTGCGTATAGGGCCGGAGAGAATTCAACAGGGAGTGTACAGCTGTTAATGGAGGAACTGGAGTTTGAATCTCTCCTTTGAGCTTGTGTTAAAGAGAATCTCCTGAGTTCTCGTCACCAAATCTAAAATATATTTTAATCCCATGGTGTGGGAATTCTGCAATGTAGCTTAGAAGTCTGAAGCTCTCATTGTTCAGTCTACTTTATTGGATGGTCTCTCCCTAGAAGTGGATGCCATGCCCCTACTCAGCAGAGGGAAAGTAAGAAGGCTCTCTTTGGAGTGGTGGGTGAAGGACAGGTGACTCTGGGCTCTCAGCGGGGAGAACCCCTCATCCCCAGCACTCTGCTCCCTTACAAAGTCTTGTAGTTTCCATGCTCCCTATTTATTTTTTAGAATGATGATCTGGCCAGAGCCATGATGATTATGCTCCCTCCACTTTTCTTTCAGTTTGAAGAGACGATATGGATGGGTGCTCTCTCCTGGAGCTTTTTCCTGCTTCAACTGAAACCCCATTGTGAGGATTTCCTTTATACGTTTTTATTTTGGATCCGTCTCTGCCTTTCGGAGTGTCACATTCGACGACTGTGAGTGCCAGTGAATGGTCTCAGGATTTTCTAACCACATTTTCCGAGGCCTGCTTTTTTTTTTTTTTTCTGGCCAAATCAATCCATAAACATGTCAGAATTTTCACATGATTTCTTTTGCACCACAACTTTTTAGATTTTATGGCAAAATGTTGTATCTCTTTCCTGATGGATTGGTGAAAAAGAATGCTATATTTATTATCATTATTGTTGTTGTTATTATTATTATTATTATTATATTTTGTTCTGTATTGACAGAAGCAAAATCAGTGATCCGGTTAAATCTACCCTGAAGTCCAAGAAGATTTCATACGACATATGCATTCCTGTGGTGGCTTCATGTTTGGGTTTGTATTTGATTCAGTTACATGGCAGCCCCTTCCTCTCTTTAATGTTAGATTGCCTTCAGTCAGTATTTTTTAATTAAACAATGTTCCTGCCAGTGGATTTGTGTTTTTTAATCAAGAAAACGAAGCAGAGCAATTAGTTGCTTGAAATTATGAACAAACTGAACCCCACAGTTCTCAGCAGACATTGATTCTATTCTGACTCTTTTACATTCTAAATGAAGAAGGGAACTCGTAAAAGGCTGCTGGGAACAGAGCAGGCAGAGATAACGGAGCTCAGACACACTAAAGCTAATTACCTACAGTAAGTGATTTGAAGCAAGGCCAATAAGAGACTGGGGAGTAAGCATATTAAAGCCACTATAATAGAAGACATGAAATGAGACAAAAGAAATGAGGGATGGAAACGTAATGCATGGAAGGAAAGTCACACAAGAGATTAAGGAAATTATATTGCTATTGTGTTTTATTCTAGGTAAAGCGAATGACCTTCACTGGCAATGATTTTGAATCTGGTACATGTAAGAGAGCACACTCTTGTCCAGCGGTTGATGGCATACAGGTTAACTCCTTTTTGTCTTCCCAGTCCCGCCTTTTTTCCTATCCCTTCCCCTCATGGTGTAGATGATTAGACACATGGCAGAAGATCATAGGCATGCGATGACTGAAAGAGCGCAGATGCTGTGGTCTCTGCTTCTCTAGGTGAAGGCACAATTTTTCCAATGTTATCCTCATCCTCTTCACCAGTTACAAAACTGTTGGGTTTATACGTTCATAATCCTTCAGTTGATGAAAGGATGTGCTATCAAAACACATTTTTCCAACTTTCACTGAACTGCTAGTTTCAGAAGGTCTGGCCTTCAGGTGGCTGGATATCTCTATAGTGGTGGAAAGTCATTTTTCCCAGTCACTCATTATTGTATACTTACAAATGTGAATAATATGCTTTATTATTCCTGCGATAAGGCTGCAATGGGCCTCATGGGGGGGGGGTGGAACGTAAGTCAGGCAGCATTCTGGATCTGTGTACTTTCTCCCTAGATACAAAGATTGTGCTAGAATCTACAAGATTTTAATGACTAAGTACTTGACTAATAAAGTAGAATGGAGGAAGGGATAAAATCTAACAATTGTCTTTTTATTGCTAAAGGTAAGAAAAAAGGAGACTCGGAAATTGGTCCAGCAGATAACAAAGCGTTGTAGTTTTGTATTCTTGTCACAGTTTTTAATCTGCCATGCTATGATCTGATTCAGCCATTTTAGCAAAATTATAAATCTTAACGATGTATGAGTACTGACATATTTCATAATTTTATGGACTATAATAGAAGCACAGACGTATTTTCCAATCTTTTCAGACTCAAAAAGCAAAAGTACAACATTAGATAGGGTTTAGCTTTCAAGAACGAAATCTACTCCTGCTGATTTAAGCAGAAAGGGATTTATTACCAAGCACTGAACGATGGGAAGAACGATGAGGCTTAGCTGATAAAACAGACTTCAGGCTAAGTATCCAGTAACATTTCTTAAATGACCCACAGACCCGAGCAGTCAGGAAGCTACTGCTGCTGTGATGGAGAGGAAGCTGCCTGCTCCAGGGTGTTGCTCTTCCCACTTGCCTCACATCTGCGTTCTAGGTTTCTAGGAAAGCATCTGAGTGCGGAACCTAAACCACATTCAGAGCTCCAAAAATAGAGGCGTCTGGGAAATAGAATGTGTAGATTCCTAGTCCGTGCAGTATAGGAGACATCCCCCAAAAGTCAGAATATCTAATAAATGTGTCAATCAAGCATCTGTCATTTTCTATGGTGGGTTTTGCATCAAGATCCCTTTAATTTCTTGGCACTCCACAGGCTTCCAAGTGTCCTCCCAGTCATCACTGCTTTTGCTGAGCACCACAAGATATCACGGTTATAGGTGGGGAGTCTGACTCTCAATTGTTTTCATACTTAGCAATTCTCTGTAGAAATACTTCTAAGGCATCTGTGCAGCTTTAATTATTACATTTCAATGATTACTTTTCAAATATTAACTGATGTAAATATACCCCAAGTTATTTGACAGTCTCCCCTGAACGGACATTTATTGAGTTCCCATTTGTCTTCTACAAACAACGCCACAACAAGTTACCTTCGTACACATATCCTCGTCTGTTGTTACTTTTCTCTTTTGCCCTATCAGTGGGTACTGGCTAGTCATCTCTTAATAACCATTTCTCCTTCCTCCTTAGTAATATACCTCTTACATTTCAGGTGAGCATATTTATTTCTTATAGTTAAAAGTGGCGAGGTGATTAATACAAGCATAATTTCTAGAAAATGTCCTTAAAAGAAGGTAACGAGCCTTTTGATGCGTTTTCTCTTGCATACTAATTGAAGTGTAGATGTGGTGGTTGGAACTCACATATTTATCCTGAGTCATGAGAGGTAAGCTGGGGGCTGAGGATGGACAAGAGCCTGGTGACCGTGGAGCGTGCTCATTGCATTATGTGTGTCTAGGCTGGGTTTACGAGAGACGGAGACATCTATTTTGTTCCAACACTGGCACATTAGATTATCTGTTAACTGCAGCCAAATGTATATATTTTCATTTTAATTGTCAAATTAAGTTCCAAAAAAGGCTGTAAATTTTACATTTTCATCAACATTGAATAAAAACATACTTCCCCCCACATTTTCACACTTGAACATTTTTGCCAATTAATGGATGAAAAATATTTATGTTGATTTAGTTTGGATTCCCTTAATATTGTATTTGAGCATGTTTCCATGTATATTTGGCCATTTGCTCCGTTTTTCCACTAATTATTCTGCCATATTGAGTCGTTTGTCTTTTTTTTTTTCTTAAAAATGTGAGAACTTTTTATAGGTTATTGGTAAATTTCTCTCTCTTGGCTGTCAGACTGTTTTCATAAAATTCCTAAAACATATTTAACAGTAACAGTCACTCCAGGTATATTTCTAAATTTCTTTTTATTGAAATCTTTTTTTAGGGTTCCTTAACTAAGTGTAGGGTTTCTGTTTTTGTTGTTGTTGTTGTTGTTGGTTTTTTTGTAAATTATCTTCATTATATTAAAATAAGATCCTTCTGTGGCTATTTTCTTTCTTTTTTTTTTTTAAATAAAAAATGACAGGTAATCTTGTGAAATACTTTTAAAATTTTAAAATTTAAAATTTTATTCTTATTCATGCCAAGTTTCTAAAGCTGAGGTCCATGCACCCTATCAGGAAGCTATGGCAATGCAATGGTGAAGTAAGGTAAAGACAGAACCCGACAGACAGCACTAAGAGGAACGCAGGCATTACCAGTCTCCATTCTAACTCCCCTTGCAATTTTCCTTTCAGTGATGCTTAGCTATTTATCTGGGTAAACTTAGAGAAATAGAAGTTCTAGAATATGATGATTACAGTGGTTGTGCCACACGAAGTTGTTTTATAATTTGTAAGAACGTGAGAATCAAATGTTGTTTTCTATAACTGAGGTAATTCCTATGATTTTAGTCTTAACTCAAATGTTCTTTGGAATCAAGTAAATGTTATGCTGCTTCTGATTTCTTCCAAATGTGGAACTCCCGACTAGGCTCAGTTCTAGAGGGCCAACACTAACACGCAGGCATCTAAAATTGTGTTAGTAGATTCAAAGCCAGTCTGATGCTACTAGATCTTTATGAGAGATGATTGTACCTACAACAGGTATAAAACTGTTATTGCTTGGTGCAATAACCTTTAATTTTGAATCCCGGGAAGTCAATCAACTTTTCTGCATCTCCAATCCCTCCATTCCCCTAAGGTAATCCCTACCATACATGTTAGGAAGAATAAATACATTAATACATATGGAGGCACTTAATTCACTTTCTGGCACATAATGGATTCTCAATACATGTAAGCTTCATGGATTTCTTCTGTGATGCTATTGGGAACATGATTTGAGTTCATGTAAAGATATATATACCATATTCCCAACTCTAAAGTAGTCATTCTCAGCCCAGGACAATTTTGCCCCCTACCCCTAAACCCCCAGGGGATGTTTGGTAATGTCCGGAGGCATTTTGGTTGTCAAAACTGGGAGAGGTACTACTGGCATTTGCTGGGTGAGGCCAGGAATACTGCTAAACATCATATAAGGCACAGGACACCAACCCCCCCAGCAGAGAATTATCTAGCTCAAAATGTCAATAGTGCCCTGCTCTAAAGGAACTTGCCATCTAAAATATCTAGGCATGTTCCTGACCAGATTGGGAACAAAACTGAAAGCATGACCCAATAAACTTGTTACATACCGGCATTCTCTCCTTGACCATGGTTTGAGGGAGATGCATTATGTACTTTTTGCCTAGACCACTGGGGATCTTTCTCCCAGGAGCTGGGCAATCTCAGGGCAATGACAGCATCAACTGCAGACTATGAGGACCCAGCTTTGTCAATATTGATCTCTTTAAGGCAACCGGGCTCCAGTTGCATGACCGTCTCCTCTCTCCACCACACGGCTTTCAACTATCAACCAAGCTCTAACGTTCTCTGTACCAGACAGGGCGAAATTACCAACAGAGCACAGATGAGCCACAAAGAATGGAGCCGTCCTGTAATAAATATGCCGTAGAAGAAAATGACTGACTGTTGGTGTTTGAGTTGAGGAAGTAGGTGGATAAGATACCTAGTTGCTTGATTTGTGTGGCAAGGGATGCAATTTTTATGATTTATTTAAGGCAGAAAATTTCACATCCTTTTTAATAAAGCAGGATGTACAATGAAGAAAATGTATTTTTACGAGGGCACTTTGGGAGTTGGTCAGCATTTCTTTTATTTTTCTATCAGAGTTTTTGCAAGTTTCTCTTTGATGATTCCATAAATCAATAGTTGACATACGAAATGCAGTTTCAGGATACTCTGTAAAGTCACAAAAACCTTCTATAAGGTAATTATAATTGATTAATGTAAGCATAACTTCAATATCCTCAAAATCTGCATGTTTTAAATGGTAATTTTTAAGTGTAAATATCTCCAAGCTTGTATATATCAAATAAATTGTAAGTTTTGTATAGAAATAGTAATTCATCTACACATTCCACTTCATGTACTGATGTAATATATAATCCCTACATAAATCCATTCAAGCAGTGCCCCCAAAAAACCTGTGCAAACAAAATTAAAGTATTATTGTGAAAACCTCAGCTTCTGCCTGTCCCAGTAACTGCTTTTTATATATGCTAAAATAATGTTTGATAAAATTACGGTATTCGCAATAATGTATTATTATACCATATATATTTTCTTCTCAAGTTATCACAAGTTTAAAATTAAAATTAGGCAGAATAAGACTATTTGGGAGCAATGCGTCAAACTTCTTTGAATCTCTTTTAACCTATGCTGTTAAAAATATAACAGCGTATAAAAAGAGCCAACAAGACATATTTCACAAAGTTTACAAAGACAGATTCTATCTAACACTGAATATAATAGTCATGCACATTAGTATTAATCTACTACCCCAAGGCTTCAAAGAAGTTGGGCATTATAGGTCTAATACCATAGAAAACTGAGCAAATTTTTACCTGACCGTTTGATCACAATCAACCACTGTCCTGTTATTATATAACAAACAAACAAACAAACAATAGCAATTCCTAATAACCCCTCAAGGTTTTGCAAGTTTATGCTTGATCATTAGGAGCACATAATCCTAGAGAAATAAGTGAGAATTTATATTGGCATTTTTTAAGTGTTTTTTTTTTTAAGATTTTATTTATTTATTCATGGGGGGGGAGCAGAGGCAGAGGGACAAGCATTCTCCCCATGGAGCAGGGAGCCTGATGCAGGACTCCATCTCCGGGCCATGACCTGAGATGAAGGCAGACACTTAACCGACTAAGCCACCCAGGTGCCCTATATTGGCATTTTCTTGAGCAGGCTTCCCAGTTAAAGTCATCAGCAGATGTTTTGGTCTTGCCTAACTGCTAGGTGACATTGTCCTGGCTTTTGTGTCACTGGCAGTGAGATATCATTAAGCATTCACTCTATGGAGGACAATATAAGTAAGTCCCAGGAATTTAGAATTATAGCTGGCTATGCAAATTTGTGTCCTGGCCATCAGTTCAAATTCTAGATCCCTTTTCTCTACTCTCTCATCCAATCGATTCTCTTGGCTTTCATCACTACTAATAAATGGGAGGAGAAATGTTGTCTACTGTGGGCACGGTGCTTTGCCTGATGGCAGGGGAGATGGCATTCTCTCCTTCCCCTTCCTCTTGACTTAATCCATTTCTTCTTCCCTTTCTCACCCTATTGCTGTCAATCTCTGTACAATTTGCTTTTTATCTTTATCCTCTTCTCAATACACTCAGCCTTACTGTCTCAAGATAACCTCTACAATAAATTTAAAATGTTATAAAGCTTTCTTGAAAATGAGTAAAGGTGGGGCACCTGGGTGGCTCAGTCAGTTGAGCGTCTGCCTTCGGCTCAGATCATAATCCCAGGATCAAGCTCCGTATCCCTCTCTCTGCTCAGCAGGAGCCTGCTTCTCCCTCCCCCTACCTCTCCCCCTGCTTGTACTCTCTCTCTCTCTGTCAAATAAATAAATAAAATCTTAAAAAAAAAAAGAAGAGAAAATGAGTAAAGGAAGCCGCATTTAAAATTGAGTCCAGGAGCCCGCTCATTGATAACATAGCCAGAAGGAAGAAAGTTCTTTTGCTTTTAAGAAAAGGAAAGAAGATCTCTCCCTGCCCTAGCGACAGCACACTAACCACCACTTGCTGCCAGTGAGAAACACCCATGACCCTGAAATCTTGCTCTTCTCCAGTGAACTTTTGTTCAAAACAGTGCTCCCCAACTTCCTCCTAAACCCTAACAAAAGCTGACCTTCCCTTTGTCTCTTCAGACTTGCCTATAGTTTTTTCACAGTTTGCGTGTCCTGAATTGCAATTCCTCTGCTATGCCCCAATGAACTCATTTCGCTAATAAAATAAATGGCTCTTTTATCTTTATGGTTGACACTTTCAGAAGGCTTAGCTTCACGTAGGTTTTTTTTGTTTGTTTTGTTTTTTACCTTGCAAGGAGAAAAATGCTAAAAATTTGACTACCTGCTTGAAATGGGAAGGGAGGAGAGGAAATGGGTGGGAGAAAACAGTTATAGAGTAAACAAATACATCTGCTTCTATTTTCTTTTCCTTAAACAAAGGAACTTAGAAATCCCCATAGTGGAAGGAAAAAAAGAGAGCATATCTGAAATTGAGGTAGATAACTTCTTTCAGGACTTCATTATTTCTTTCAGTTTTCCCATAAAAAGACATCTTACTTGCAGTAGATATTCTTGGAATTAAAACTTAAATTAAGAAAGAGGTATTAGGAAATACGGCTTCAAATTAGGAGTGCTGCGTTTTTAAAATTTAAATATATCCTTTAATAAAAGAAGTTCTTTACTAAAACAAACTACTGTCCGTTATCAACAAAGATAATATTTCTTTAATGGAATTTAATAGCAGCAGATAAAAACATGATGTTTACATACCACCTGCCCTACCCGCCAATTAAAGTAACGTTATCAGTACAGAAAGTTTTATATAATTTTTTAAAAATCATACTCAATATGTGAGTCACATTTCTGTTTTCAATCCTAGACTCTCAGCTAACATATATACTGAGTTATATGTAATCTAAGGGTTCAGGGAGATTTCAGTTTCTGACATTTTCTCTCCAAATGAGCTTGAAAAAACATTTTTTTAAAATCCGTGACCTCCAGAATGAAGATTCTCTTAATTTTGCCAGAAAAACAAACAGAACAAATAAAAATAGCCTTTGAGTCTGTAAAGCTTTCCTTTAGTCATAAAATAATGGGATTTGCAGTTCCTGAAATGATTCAGAGGTCACCCTGATATAAGCTTTTGAATGAGCATGCTTATGTAAACTTGTAGCATTAACAGAAAAACAACACCCCAGCTATAGAACAAGGTACCATAATGGTAAATCCTTGTTGCCCATTTCTGTGTTTCATATTTTGCACATGACGTCTAGGAAAATGGAGCTTAAAATCACTCTCAATTACACTATCATATTAAACTGTGTTCGTGAGCTGTTAGGCCATCATTATATTTGGTATTAGTATAGATTCTTCGGCTTTTCTTTCCCATCACCACTGTGATGTAAAACAAGATGGGAACAAAAATTAGATATTGGTAATTTAAAGCAAGTTCCAAGCTGGATTAGAATAAAAAACTTTAATAAATCCTTTGAAGTTTAGTACATTGTTTAGCTGTTAAGTGTAAAAAACAAAAACAAAATAAAAACAAAAACAAAAGCCCTTCAAGCTGTTTCTAGTCTTCTTAATAAATATTATCACTTGGAATTTGGAAGCGAAAGAGCCAGTTTTAAGGGAAAGTGACGTTGTTAATCTTATAATAAAACCAGCCAAACGAATGTGTTTTTGGACATTATAGAACTGAGTGAAATGTTCAAATTTTCTCTTTGAAAATTACTATTTATCATCTATGCCAAGTATCTATATGGGTGACAATTGCATTGGGGATTATTTGCCTTGTTAAATAAAAATGGTGCAGACTTCTGAGGCTAGGGACTGGAATTCATGATTTCTTCCACAACAAGTAAAATTATGTGTAATAAAGTGATAATTTTGCTAATGCATATGAAATATTTTTTAAAATACATAGTTTTGGGGTTTTTTTTTTTTATCATTTCTCATAAACCTGTTGAGTAGAATAGGAACCACAGCCCCACATACCATCTTTAGAAAAATCCAGTATTCATCTGAATCCAGAAATTGACACTGTTTTTCCTTACGTATACTCATCTGTTTCAGATAAATCAATCCGCTCAGATTTCTCCTCTCCACCTGCCCTGTGTACCTGCCATAATGCTTCATGTCCTTGTAGTAGTGTCAGGAAACGGGGGCAGTGGATCCTAACGATTTTCTCTTGCATCATTTCTGGTCTCTGCTGAACAGTGGCTAGTCCCTCTGTTCCCTGTACTGCTGACCACTGAGGTGTAACTGAGCCCTTTGGCTCAATGGACGTTGTGAAGATATTTAACTTATGGTGTGTGGGTCCAAACATATGTCACTCTTATCCCAACCCAGATGTCTGCTGATCCAATGAATGCCTTTTTCAGGGAAAGAGGAAATTTCTGAATCCTGTGTATACCCTTTGAAGCTACTGAGGGGCTGAGGACTACCTCAGGTTTATCTAAGTACTCCCATCTCTCAGTGCCATGTGGGTTCTCACATGCTGTCTGATCATGTGACACGTGCCAGTCTCATATCAAGGGTTGACAGCCTTCTCAAACTTCTTAATAATCGTGTCACTGGCCACTCCCTCCTGATGGTCTCAAGATCTACTCTCTCCAAACGAGCATTTCTAAGGGAAAATATAAGGACATGAATGTCTAAATTTACCACCAAATTTGAATACATTATTCTCCTTCCTACTGTCACTGGGGTCTTCATGGATAGCTTGCCTACATTCTTTTGAATAACAGAACTTTCCAACATTACTGTCCTTCTCTCGGAAATGATACTTACTTTGTCTCTTTTCTTGAGGCCTATGGCTGGTAAGAAAGAGAAAAGGATAAACCGGCTTATAGATAAGAAATTATAAATTAGGGAGAACATAAAAACATATTTGTTTCACACGGTTCACTTTTTTTTCCTGTACCTGCAAATAAATGTCCATAAATAGGTTTTTAAAAGAGTAGGTCATTACTGTTATTGTAATAATACTAAAACACTTATCTATTATTATCTCTTCAAAAACCTTTTTCTATCAAATAAGCATAATACAGGAAGCAAAACATAATGATCATGAATGATCTAGGTAAGTGAAAAACAAAGTGAAGAAATAATTTAAGAGTAATATTGCGATGTTAACAAGCTAGGGTGTCCAATATCTATTGATACTGTATACGGAGTTATGCCATTCTTTTCAATGTTCAATATTAACATTCTTAAAGTTTTTATTTCAACAATCTGTAACTCAAGAATGGACAATCGTTCTCTATGGCTTATCAGTTCATGTCCTAAAAACCTTGGGCCTGTCGTGATGAGTCCCTTACTTCTTGTTTATTGTCTGATGAGTTTATACACACTTGTCTTTTATTAAAAAGATAGAATTATTGGTTATGAGAATATTCATAGGTTCGACTTTAGTTGATAGTACCCAATAGCTTTCAATTGTGATTGCAAAAAATTCACGTTTCCACCATGAATGTAGGAGAATGAAGGAAGCATGGTAGAGATTTTTATGATGATTTGGGTTCATGATTTTCCTATCACAGTGGAATTCATTTCTAAGGATACAGACCAACAATTATGTAAATTATGCACACTCATATATGAGAGAGCTTAAAAAGTCAGGGAAGCTTGAATTCAATGAAGTATTTCTCATAACATTTCCCTGTTGCATCATACAGCAAAATAGTTTAATTCCTTTCACTGGCCTTTAATAAAAGTAAAATAAAAATTATTTTCTTATAAGAGTCTAATACATATTAATATGTATTTGTATTTATTATATATATTTGGGAACTACATGTTTTAAAGTAATCCCTGATAAAAATTAAAACTAGCATATTTGGCTTACAAATGATAACAAGGATAAACATGACAGGCATATATGACATACTGAAGATAAAGGAGAAAAAAACAGAAAAGCATAAAAATAGAAATTGTTAGAGACAGTGAAACCAAACCTAGGGTAATAATTACAGTGATGACAGAAAATAGCCTATTTTCTTCTATTAAAAGTAAGTTTCACACTAGAATGTAAAGGGCATGTGAGGGGCACCTGGGTGGCTCAGTCGTTAAGCGTCTGCCTTTGGCTCAGGGCGTGATCCCAGCGTTATGGGATCGAGCCCCGCACCAGGCTCCTCCACTGGGAGCCTGCTTCTTCCTCTCCCACTCCCCCTGCTTGTGTTCCCTCTCTTGCTAGCTGTCTCTCTCTCCGTCAAATAAATAAATAAAATCTTAAAAAAAATAAAAATAAAGGGCATGTGATACATAGTAAGAAAGTAAGAAACAATGCCTTCAGTGTTCTAAGTTTAAAGATGAGTGTGCTTGTTTTCTGAGGACAGGTATTCAGTCAAAATGAGCTTAGCTACAGAGGAAGGATCAAAACGAAAAATAATTAAGTCCCCAACATGAGCCCTAACACAATGTTCTGCTTTGCAGAGACTTACTTGGGATTTAAAAATAGGGGATTAAGAGGAAAAAAAAGTTATCAGGTTAATTACCTTAATACTTAATTTTCTTTGAATGTAGAGACCTAACTACTATTCATCATACTACTTCCATAATCCGTTTTGGTAATTTACAGTAGCTACGATCTATGGGAATGCCTTATAGGCATGGTACTGGACCTGTACACATTATATAATCAATCTTTACAATAAAAGTATAAAAATAATTTAGAATTATTTTGCAAGTGATGAAATTGAGGTTCAGAATGAAAAGATAACTTGCTCAGGTTAATCTGGGTTAGGAAGTGGCCAGAAAGGATGAAAAACAAGGTCTATCAGATCTTAGTGCTCGTCTAACTCACCTAACACATAAAGAATTTCTTCAGTACCCGTTCTGCACCTGTTATTTATTTTTACCAAAAACATGGTTATGGTTAAACACAAACAGGAGAGGTCATTTAATTATAGGCACCCCTCCTTCTTTTCTATTATATTCCTAGATATATATTCTGCTTGATATAAATAATATCTGCCTAAGATTTTGTTTTATAAAGGGGGCTATTTAGTAAGTTGTATAGTTTGGATTGATGCTTAGACAATACTTACACCCCACCCACCCCGCCCACGTGTGAGTGGAGAACACTTTCCCATCTCAGTGACACTGAGTTTGGCCAGGGAATTTGCATTGACCATGCGTTGTTTGTAACTATGATATGAGCAGAATTTTGAATTGTGCTCTGCAGTTGCACTTGGTCGTGTGGATTTCTGCCTTTCCATGAGAAAAATACATCTCAGTTACCTGCTGGTCCAAGGAGAATGAGACGCATGGATCCTGTGACTTTCCTCTTCTCATCTATTAAAGTAGTAAGTTAAATTTATCGTTTTCCTAATTAAACTACCCTTGTACATCTATAGTAATACCTATAAAGGTATGAGAAAGTATCCATTTTATATACTGCTGGCTTTTATTTTCTAATATTTTGTTGAGGATCTTTGCATCTATTTTCATGAGGGATACTGCTCTGTAGTTTTATTTTATAATTTTTTGCGTGTGTTATTTTGGTGTCAGGGCAATGCTGTCCTTTTAAAACAAGATGGCGAGTTCACCCTCCTTTTTTATTTTCCATATGAGTTTTTGTAGAATCTTAATACTTTTTCCTTAAATGATTGATAGAATTTGCCAGTGAAGCCTTCTGGATTTGGAGTTTTCTTTGTGAGACGGTTTTATATATGAATTTGATATGCTTAAGAGGTATAGGTCTCCCCAGGTTGTCTATTCCCCTTGAGTGAACTGTATGTAGTAGTTTGTCCTTTAAAGATACTTGTCTTTTATCTAAGTAGTGGCATTTAAGGGCATACAGTTATTTATAGTATTTTTAAAATTATTCTCATTTTTCAGGTTTCTTAAGAAAGTATTTTCATAGATCACTGATTCAAGGTCTTTCCTATTTTTTTATGTTATAAATTTTTCTGTAAGTGCTGTTTATCTGCTTCCCACAAATTTTGATATTATGTGCTTTATTTTTTATTCCAGTCAGAATATTTCATATTTTCCTCTGATTTATCCTTTCATCCATGAGTTATTTAGACTGTGTTTGTACATCTTAATTTCCAAATTATGGGCAACAGTCCAGACATACTTCTGTTTCTAAATTCTAGTTTGATTCCTCTGTGGTCAGAACATGTAATTTGTATAAGTTGGATTCTTTTAAATTTGTTGAGATTTGTATTTTTGCTAAGAATATAGTCTATCTTGGTAAATAGTCCATTTGAAAAGGATGTGCATTTTGCTGCTGGGGTACGGAAGGTTCTACAGGTGTCTATTAAAATATGACTAGCACATCTGAAAACTTAAACTTTCATTTTTATTTAATTAATTTTTTAACTAATTAAATGAATTAAGTTAATGTAGTTTAAAAATCAATTTTTTAAATAAAGTTGATTTAAAGTTAATACAGTTTAATTTACTACACAAAATGTAATGGCTCAAAGTTAGAACAACAACCACCATTTCTCATCTCTCATTATGCTGTGGGGCTGCCCCGGCTCAGCTGGGTGGTGGCTTCTGCTTCTGCTTCTGCTCTACCTCCTTCTGTTACCTTGAGCCACAGCTCTAGTGAGTGGGGATTTCCAAGGAGACCCACTTACAAGGCTGGCAGTTGATGCTGACTCTGCTCTCAGATTTCAGTTTGGGTGGTCAATCAGTATGTTTGGTTCTCCAGGTGGGCCCTCCACAGGACTTGGAGTTCTCATGACATGTGTGAATTCCAAAGAAAGAACCTTCCAAAAATTAAAGGTGGGAGCTTCTGAGCTATCGCAGGCCACCTTCAAAAGTTACACAGTGTCATTTCTGCCACATTGTATTGATGAAACAATTCACAGGATAAACTCAGATTTCAGGAGAGGGGAGATAGACTCAGCCCTCAATGAGAGTAATAGTAAAGACTTCGCAGCCATTTTTAACGTTCTCCGTGAATTTTCTTCCCATAAATNNNCCCTACAAAACCAAAAATTAGTCAGTGGTAATCAAGAGAACGTCTCTTTCTTCTGAGCAGGAAGTTCAAAAAGTCATGGATACTTGATGTTCCCGTATTTTGGCAATGCTAACACGTGAATTTTTTTTTTTTTATAAATCAAGAAACATCTTATGATTCAGAGTATTTAACACTTATAATTGGCATCATATTTTTTTTCTTTATAAGAGGATGCAGTTTAAATAGGGATGTGATTTGATAAAATATCACAGTTTGGGGATTGTAGGTATCTACTTAGCATTATGCTCTCTCAACCTATGAAGGCTTAAGATTTCACTTTATTCTATGCTGTTACTACACTTAAATGTGAATACTGAGTCTGCTACAAGAATGCCTTTGACAGATGGTAAAAGAATCTAGGAGCAGACCAGCCATGTAGGTCAAGGGTTAATCAGAATAAGCTAGGCTGTGCTGCCTCAAGCAACCCCAAATGTGTGCTTAGTACAGTGAAAGGTATTTTCCTCACATACCACAAGAACAATGCAGGTTTGTAGGGAGCTTCGTTTCAGGCAGTCACGCAGGGACTCACGCTGATGGAATAGCTCACATCTCAGTGTCATCGTATGTGCACATGACCTTCCATTACCAGAGCGAGAAAACAGTTCGGTAAATCAGGTACTAGCTTTTTGTTGTTGTTGTTGTTGTTGTTGTTGTTGTTTTGCTTTCAACTGTTCCTAAATATCTCTTGCGTAGTCTATTCATCCTTATTAATAAACATAGCTCCACACCAATTGAAAGGGAGTTTGGTATTTGGGGAAACAAAGGGAATACTGGGTGTGCATCTTTCCACATTGGCTGGCATTGCTTCTATCCAGTGTGATTTAAGAGGACAATAGGAATTCTCACGTTGAAAAAAACTACCTTGCAAGACCATTATCTATGTCCAAATGTCCATTATTAGATTATTTATTCCAGGGGATTGAGACTAGATCTCTCATTTTAACTTAAGTGTGCAATTATACACTGAAGGCTGAATACTTTGAATCATTATTAACAGCCTGGTATGAATAAAGTTGTTAGGGGTTTTTTCATGGATGAACTTAGTAAAATATAACTAGATTGAGTGAAATATCAGTCAAGGCAGGCTTCGGTAGTATGTTTGATAGAGGAATTCTGGGCAACTCAGTTACAGATATTGGCACGAGGCTTCTCAGAGTAACCGAGGCACGACACCACTGGGGATGTTGAGTAAATGGTGGCAGGGTTTTTAAAAAAAAAACCTAACTTTACATGATTTACCCCAAAACTAACACCTAAAAGAAAAAATACAGTAAGAATCATTGGTGTTGTTCTTCTAATATTTTTAATTCTTTGCCCTTGGATCTTATGGGTGGTTTTTACTTTCTCACCTACCTATTGTTGGATAGAAGCTTGTGAACTAATTAGGGCTGATGTGTGCACATGGGATCTGTTCAGGCACACAGGGGCCTGGTTGGAATGTTCCCACGCTTGATTTAATTTTCTGTTGTCACCGTCTTTAAAGTCATCAATTTTAAATAAGAGATACCACACTAACTTTTCACTGATCCCCACAACTTAGGTAGCCACAACTTAAACAATTAATTAAGCAATTAATTGTGAGTAGAAGTGATGTGTGTCCCTCCTGGGCTAGTATATTTATAGTCATGGAAAGTCTTGTCCAGTTTTCTTCTTTCACAGCAAATGATCCAGGTATTTCTGTCAGCCTGAGCCCAAGAGTGAGTTTCATGTTGAACAGAGTCACCAAGTGAAAATAATGGTCATGCCATGTGAAGGAGAAATAAGCTTGTAGTAGATTACAAATATTGACACAATTCCTATCGTTCCATCTATGTTTGCCCCTTAGGGACATGCTTTCATAGCTTCTAACGTCAAAAGTGGAGTCTATCTCTCCACCCCTTGAATCTAGGCTTCCTTGTAACTTGCTTTGGGCAATAAACTATGGTGGAAATAATGTTACGCCTGATCTGAGCCCAGACCTCAAGAGGCCATCCATGCTTTCTCCCTCTCTTGGAACTCTGACAGCTCCCGTGTGAACAAGCAAGGGCTAGTTTGCTGGAGAATGAGACCATAAGGAGCAGAGATGAACCATCCCAGTTGAGATGGCAGGTATGTGTGAGCACCAAGACATATGTGTAAAGGCTACCACCTGATGACCCACAGCTGAGTGATCCCCTCTGAGAATGCAGATACCTCTGCAGAACTACCCACGTGACCTATTAGCTTTTGCGCTGTTGGTGTTATTTGACAACAATAATTGATTCAAAGGTACTTGTTACCAGAGCATACAGACTGAAAAACTATATTTTGAGCACTGTTTATGTGCCTCAGACACAAGTTCTTTATATATTATCGCATTTGAATCTTAAAACAATTATATTGTTCTATCATTGTTTTCATTTTATGATAGGATAAGTGAAGTAACAGAAAGCAATTCATCCAAGGGTTGCAATACATCAGTACAGCAGAATGCAAACCATGTAATTTCACATTTAGGCCCATTTTTGTAATCACTGCCTTATTTTGCTCAAGGTCACAGCAATTGCTAATGGGAGAGTTATGTGTGTGACAATACAGATTACTGCACATCCACATTCAGGTTTCTTGTTCACTAGATCTGAAGTGGGGCCTGAAAAATTTGCACGTCTAACAAGCTGCTGGAATACGTTAATATTGTTGAGCTGGGGACCATATGTTGCAACTACTGTTCTTGGCTTTTGACCTTGACTGGTTAAAATGTATTATATTAAAATCCAGAGTATTTCTCTTGAAATTTATTGTTCTTGATACTTTTTATATTAAGTAAAGTGAAACATAGTTTGACATTTCTAAGAAACATTATATTCACTTCTATTTGTCAGTTATAAGTGAACCAAGATGGGAAATTTTATGGCAAAATCTTAAAGCAGGACCAGTTAAACTCTGGTTATTCTTTTGATTCAGAGATGCCTAGAAAAATTGCCGTTATAGGTACAGTGAGAAGATTTAGTACTAGAGTGTTTAATATTCAATTTCACCATATTTTCAGGCTGTTTTGGTTTTTAAAAAGTACTAGTTCATGTAAACCTAGATTGCTCTGGTAATTGAAAAAAGAAAGAAAACTGCACCTTAATTTGTTTCCACAAAGGCTGTATAAAAACAGGCATTCTGTGCTGATGTTAACCACAGGAGGTCATGGTGAAAGATAGCCCACTGATGTTCTGATTACCACAATGAGTCCGTATAGGCCTCACTGATGAATGGTTATTATTGTGTATTCACTCACAACTGCATTGCACTCCATTATGAAAGTTTACGGCGCAGTTTCATCATTATAAGTAACATGAACCGGCAGACAACCCTGGGGAAAACATAGTTAAATAGTGGATTAAAGAGTTTATTTAAGTGGAAGAAATAGTCTACTATTAATTAGAGAAATGAATATTTTTAACTGTGAAAGCCTGGGCTTTCTGCCACTTACATATGGGGTTATGGCTGTCTAGGCAACAACATCAGTACGAGGCCAGTTTTTATAAACTGTCCATTTGAAAGACTAAGGAAAACAAATGTACTATTTTCACCCAAATCACCAAACTGTAGAGTGGCATCCTAGCTATCTTCTATGGAAATTATTGATTCCAGTGGCACCACAGCTGTTACCTTTCTTGTAAGTAAAGAACCAGCTGTCACTTTCATTGGAATCGAATTATCTGGCAAACACTGATGTTGAATACAAAGCTAATGTGTGTCTCCCAGGCCAATTTGAGAAGCATCTGATGTAGAAGGGATTTGCCTCAACACAATAAAGGCCGTGTATGGAAAAACGACAGCTAACATCATACTCAATGGTGAAAAACTAAAAGTTTTTCCTAAGATCAGAAACAAGACAAGGATGCCCATTTTCACCTTTACCTTACTTTTACATTTTCAAGATGTTAACACTAATAAACTATTTGGTAAAGTTACAGGATACAAAGTCAGCATACAAGAATCACTTGCATTTCTACACACTAACAATGAGCTGTACAAAAAAGGAAAGTAAGGGGACAATCCCATTTACAACAGCTTAAAAAAAAATACTTAGAAATAAACTTATCCAAGGAGGTGAAACACTTGTACAGTGAAAACTAGAAAACATTAATGAAAGAAAACATTTTATTTTAGATCTCCAAGAAAATGTAAAGAGATGTGAACTATATTTACCATATATCCTTAAGTAGGTGAGCATTAAAATGCTTTTGGAATAAACAAAAACCCACCTTTAAGCCATTTATGGTAAGTCCATTTGCCCCATTTACTGAGTATGTACCGAGTACCTGGTTTTAAGCTTGGCACTTTCCGGATTATCCTTTATCCTCACAATCAGCTTTAAGGTAAATATTTTCTTCCCTTATTAAGCAATTCCAAAATATGTACTTGTAAACACATCCTCTCATAGTATATTATCTATTCCATTACAGTTATTTGAAAACTGTGCTTTTGTATTAATGGCAACTAAGTCCAAGGATCAAACTAGTAAAGTTGATAATTCAATAAATATTAATTATCTATTGGAGATACCTCCATATTATGTCAAAACATGATAAAACTGTAAAAAGAAAAGAACCCATGATGTAAACAGTAATTTAATAGGAGCTACATTTGGGGACTTATTTCACCACTGACATGGGAGTGACTGTTCAAGACAGTATTTGATTTCTATTTCTACCTGCCAGATACTTCTTCACTTCCTCCTTAATAACGAAATCAGAATCTGGTTTTGTTCAATTAGCTAGCCCAAAGGACAGTAACCTTGTCCAAAATGTAGAGGTAAATATACTTTAATGAAAACTAATCATAGAAACCCCACACCTCTCATAGATGATTAATTTAGGATGTGATACAGTTCTGTTCAATAGGATGTGAAGGAATGTCAGCTCAGAGGTTTCTTGGCAAGGTTTCTTTGATTTTTGATGATTTAATTGGAATGACAGCATTCCTCCCCCCTCCAGTGGGCATTATTATGTTTCTCTGTGACAAATGGAGTTGCTTCTCCCATCTTGTGGTAACAGGGTAGTTGGAAAGAGGACAAGACCCATGCACTGAAGATGGCAGAGAGAAAAGAGAATAGCCAAGGTTCTAGGTAATTTTTTTAACTTTTGATATAATTATAATGTTTTACTATCTTAGGCTTTCTCAGTATACAATATAAAAATTTTAATTAAATGTATTTGATTTAAGCTTTTTCCTGCCTAGAAGTGAGGGGCATCCTATCTGTTATAGTGTGCAAAGTATGAAGTGTACTGACTCTACTGAATGAGGAGATTGGTTTCATCTACTCGTTCTATGTGATCTCACTGGGATTCTGAGACCAGTAGTACTTCATTTGCCTAATAAATAATTTACCCTACCATTTAGTTCTCAAATTCAAATTACAATCATCGAAGTATGTGAACTATCTCAATTAGATTCAGATTCCCCAGAATATGTATGATTTATTTTCAACAATACCTTGAAAATTCAGGTTATTTCTTTCTGAGACTTCCCTGGCCATTGTCTAGATAGAAGAAGATTCTCAAAAAGTAAACAAGAATCTAAAGACTATTTTGAATTTCAGTAGACATAGAAATAACTTCAGATTTATCTGATCTCAAGTCATTTAAGGATAAATAAGAGAAATCAACTGCAAATTCAGTAAGACAAAAACATGTAGCAATTCAAAATAGATGAAATTGATTTGTAATATCAAAGAAAGTGGCATAAAAGCAGAGATGTGGAACTTACATGGCCCTTAATAATCTAGTCTTTTTATTTTATTTTATTTTATTTTATTTTATTTTATTTTTTTAACTTTTCCTCCCTTACCCCATGCAATGTATTCCCTGGTCTCTCCCTACTATTTGCTCCAGAAAGAGAATTTCTTCCCATTTTCTCATTGAAATCAGAGTTTTCACTCAGCTGAGATATTTCTCTTCAATCCAGCACTTCTTCCTATAATATTCATTTACCAAATTTCAATTTTTTAAAAAGATTTTACTTATTTATTTGACACAGAGAGAGACAGCCAGCGAGAGAGGGAGCACAAGCAGGGGGAGTGGGAGAGGAAGAAGCAGGCTCCCAGCAGAGGAGCCCGATGTGGGGCTCGATCCCAGAACGCCGGGATCACGCCCTGAGCCGAAGGCAGATGCCCAATGACTGCACCACCCAGGCGCCCCCCAAATTTCAATTTGATCAGCTTCAACTACTTCATTTTGCACATTAGATACTGTTGTCTCCTTGATGCTTTTCCTGACCCACTACAACCTGTTAAGGTACTTTCCTACTTAGGGTGCACCTACTATTTTTCCCATTATGGAATTATTCTATTATACTGAATTTGACCATTAAATAGACTGTGAGCTCTGGGAGAAGAGTGTGTGTTTCATTTGTTCACCGTCTTACAGCCAGCACGTAACCCAGTGCCTAGGTCTTAGCAGAAACTTCATAAATACCTGTAGTTTGAATGAATACATAATAACTACTCCAAGAAACGATGCTGGCATTTTAGAGTTTAGAGGAAGAGAAGGGATTATACATAAAAATAATGGAACTTGAAGCTTTGAGAAGAAAACAAAACAAACTCAGACTCACTGGCAGATTATTGCAATGTTTTCAGGATGTGGTATCCTACAGGGTTGTAGGTTTAGCTTTATAAACACCAAAAGCTACTGAATATATTATTTTTAGTTTTCTAATTCATATGAGATACCATGCTAGGTGCTGCTTAAATAATAATGAAAAAGATCTTGGCTTCTCTGCCTTTAAGAATTTTGCAAACAGAAGGGGGAATGAAGCATGAGAGACTGTGGACTCTGGGAAACAAACTGAGGGCTTCAGAGGGGAGGGGGGTGGGAGACTGGGATAGGCCGGTGATGGGTATTAAGGAGGGCGCGTATTGCATGGAGCCCTGGGTGTTATACGCAAATAACGAATCATGGAACATTGCATCAAAAACTGGGGATGTACTGTATGGTGACTAACATAACATAATAAAAATTATTTTAAAAAAAGAATTTTGCACTCTATGGAATGAGTATCTGAATAATGTGTTTCTGAGTAGGACTTTTTAAAAGTATTTGCAATTACCTTCATTCCCTAGATTCCTTTACTCCCCTAGTTCTCCTTTATTAACAACTTATCCAAGGGCTTTATATTTAGATCACAGGATAGGAGAACTTCATTATTATGTTAATCTCTGCATGGCCTATTCGGTTTGGTAAAATCCAGGTATGTTCCATCTTGAATTGTTGACTTTGTAGTAGTTTTTAAAAAAAGAGATAATGAAAGTGAAGAAATGTATCGGACCTTAATTAAAGAGTGGTTCTAAGACCAAAGCGAAGATGATCAAACTTTTAAAATAAAAACAGGTCGGTTGAAGCGGTGGAACAATAACGTAATTAACTTCTCGGTGTAAATACACTGAATGTTCTTGTAGAATCAACCCTGGCCCAGTGCTTGATTACTGTGAAAATACCACACCTATATGTTTTATTGATAAATAAATGTTACGTAAGGTTGAACTAAGTTACAACTTCAGAGACTGATAACAATGTATATTATGAATGCTGATTTTTAGCACACCTGAAGCAGCAAACAATAATAAATCCTGGTTAACGCAAGGTGCAAGAATAAGAAGTATTTCCACATTATAAACCGAAGTCCATTTTCTTCCTAATGAGGCTTAAATCCTGCCTTCACATTCGGTCTAGAGACGGAGCTCCTCATGCCCATAATATTATTGGGAAGGGAGGTACTTCAATTGGGACAAACGTTAATCGAAAACAAAAACAAAAATACTCGTATGCTTCAGAAATTAGAGAATAAATCTAGTTTTTCCCGTTTTACTGCAAAAAATCTTTAGAATAATTTAACTAGATTACAAAGACCACTTGTAATAATAGAAATATATGTCACTCATTATTTTGCTAAATTGCTATTATTAATAACTATATTTCTCTTTTCAAGCTTTTACCTTTTAAAAAAATAACGTATTTTTTCTTGAAAATCTTTATTGTTATCTCTTTATATATGTATATGTGTATCTATATACAATTTATTCATACATGTACAAAGTTTATTTTTTCCCTTGGTTTAAGATTTTATTATGCTGACATAGGAATGCCTAGTCATTAGATCAAATACTATTTTCTATTAATTTTTTTTATAGATTTCAGATGGTATTTGCAAGAGAAAAAATAGACAACTGAAAAAGACCTATAGATGATCCAGGTATCAGAGTATACAGGTTAGAACTTTAACTGAAATTAGCAAAATGGGGAGGGGGCGGTCTTTGGAAGAACAAATGAAATGGCTGCCAAATTTATTAGATTGCAACATGGAAAGTCCTAGAAGAGCCTGATATGCCCTCCAGAGTTTACACTTGCACTTGAATATAGACTGGGTGAACAAAGACACTGGTGATTCCCTTTTGTTTGCTGAATTATGAATGTAGAAGCATGGGGGAAGAAGTCTGCTACTACAGACACAACACAGTGCCACAGTGGGGCATCTTGTACTCCTCTATTAGGTGCAGGAAGAGTATGTGGCTGCCAAACATACTCCATTGTACATAGCTGTGCCCAACCTGTCTTTAAGCAACCTGTCCTGATTTCATTATGAGCCTTCAGGAGCAGTAACTACTGCAAGCAGGAGTCAGAAAGGTTAGCCTGAATGTTCATAACTCATATCAGGAAAATATAAAGTGTTGAGTTTCCTACAGGACCTCCAAATAGCCCAACAATATTCTGATCACATTAGTTTGCATTATGTTATAAGATTTAACGTTATGGGTTTCATTATTATTTTATTTTATTTTCATGGGAATAAATATTTATTTCCCTTCAGTACTTGTCTTGACTAAAGCTATGAAAATTATGATGTGAAGAAAATTCCATATGTGTGATGCACTTTTCATATATAAGGATTTATATGTCATATTTTCATTTTCTGGTTTAAAAGATTTATTTTAGAGGCGATCTTTATCCCACTATAGAGAGATCAATAACCACTTCTTTAAGCAGAAAAATGTAAAAATTATTATCCATTAATTTTTTAAAAAATTGTCTTTGTATCATCATAGATCACATTACAAATGGTGATCTATATACCCCATTGGGAAAAGATACATATATGTGAAATTGCATCAATTCTGATGTTAGGAAGACCTAGACTAAATCTAACTTTCTATCACTTTTAATTCAAATAGTTGATAATTTATCCTGGGTAGTTATTTAAAGATATCTTGCACTGGTTACTGTGTATGTAATATGCAAATAAGGTTATCTCAAGATGAAATTAAACACAGTGTCTTAAAAATAGCAAATAGTACAGTGCCTGGACAGAGCGCCCAAGCAGTGCAAAGGAATTCTAATTACCAGCAGTTCTTTTCCCTAAATTGTTTCACTTTCTTCCTTACTTCTAGCTACTGAAATTCTACTTGTGACCAAACTTAAATACTACTTCTACTTTCCCAGCTGTAAGTAATAATTTCAACTAATACTTGAAAATAATTTAAAATTATAAATACAAAGTAATACCTGGAAAAAGTCAACTCCTTTTTAGGCCTTTATTTCAAGATAATATTCAGACTCAAATATTAAGTAAAAATAAACAGATAACCCATATAATTACTACATGACATATAGTTCACAGAAGGGCTATTTTTATGAAACTGGTATTTTAATATTAGAAATGGGGATTCTACTTTAGATTTCATAATTTTCTTAAAGATGTTATAAAAATAATACTCCCACTCTTATATACAACACACAGCAACTGAAAATCCACTGCTCAGTACTTTTATTACTTTTAAAGAGAGAGGAAAGAGGACAGTATGCCATTTTGTATAACTAGAGAGTTTAATAATTATAATAATAAAAAACTCTCATATAAAGAACAAAATTAGCTGCACTTGCAAAAGGAGCATAAAACACATTAAAATTTGCTAGAGTAAGTGCTTCTTCCTTTTAATGAGCTGAAGCATATTCTGTGTCTGTACAATTGGATACATTCCTATCAGGACAGGAAAGGGCTATTAAAGCTGAAGAGGACAGAATATAGCAAAATCTTGAATAATATTAAATGCTTAATAATATCTTCATTCATATAGAGATTCTTCTTGACATTGTTAGTGGATTTCAATGAAATGAATGTAATTAACATATCTGTAAGTATTATTCTTATTTTTAAGGGAGAGTGCACTTATTTAATATGAATTTTAATTGTATATAAAAATTGAATATTAAAAAATATAATAATCACTGTTTTTATTCCCACAGGGAGATTAAATCAAACTAAACGATGTAAGAAATTGGCACTGATAAATTACAAAGCAATAAATGCACAAGAATTGCACAAGACAAATGTGTCAAACATGATTTTGGAGGGTGAGAAGCGTTTTCAACAACATCCCCATGTGACTAACATTTTCTTTCCTATACCTTTTACTTTAGTTTCTTTTAAGTTCATGTTAATAAGAAAAAAACCTATGATCATTAAATCCATAAGCAGTTACAATCACTTGACAAAGTCACATTTTAGCAGATAGCAACACTGGATGATTGAACAGCTTCCTGGAGTACCACGTGTCTCTCTCCAAAAGAGTTGTGGAATTCAGAGATACGACATGCATTAATAACAAGGGAGCTGGTGCAATGTCCTGCCTTCACACGACACTGGCAATCTTAGCAGTGGTAAAATCATGTTTTTTATTTGAGGTTTTGTTTTGTTTTGTCTTTTTTTCCCATGGAAATGGATAGCTCAGCAGACAAAAGTCAAGTCAATGTTTATATCCCATTAATTAATCATAAAAAAGTCAAAAGCCAAGTAAAATTTTTGATTTACTAAATTATATTCTACATAGTAAATATATGTTCCATAACTGATTTGATAAAAGCTTTTGAGGACAAGTTTCCAAATTCCAGAAGTGTGTCGTTACGTTGAGAAGGCACTGAATAGAAATTGAGAAGATGACAAAAATCTCTGAGTAATGGAGATTGTAGGTTCTAAGAGTGAGAACTATGGGGAAATCTCTTAAAATAGAGGGGCAGCTGCACCCAGTGGTTATAGATCAGCTCCTTCTAGGTCCTCTCTCTGATTAGTGCTGCTATGGCTATAACCTTTGGGGCTCTCTTAGAAGAGAAGAGGTTCTCTTCTAACCTCTGGACCAAAACGTAGACATTTCCTTTGATAATCCTGTGTAGAGCTGGATACAGTTTAGTACTCAAAGAGCCAGGGAATAAAAGAAGGAGCGTGAGTCCCGATAATACAAAGAATCTGAACAAGGTGGATTAGAAGGGCATTTTAGGGATTTTCAGCATTTGAGGGTGCAATGCACAGAATGTCTGTGTCCCAACCCCCAATTTCTATGTTAAAACCTTAATTCCAATGTGATGGTCTTTAGGAGGGTCTTTAGGAGGTGATTAGGTCATGAAAGTGGAGCCCCCATGAATGGGATCAATCAATACCTTATAAGAAGAGGTCAGAGAGCCAGCTAGCTCTTTCTCCAGCACCTAAGGACACACTTTGAAGTACACTGTCTTTAAAGCAGGAAATGGGCTTGCGCCAGACATCGGTACTGCTAGAACCTGAATCTTCGACTTCCCCAGCTATAGGGACTTTGAGAAATAAATGTGTGTTTTGAAGTCCTCCCAGTCTATAGGAATTTCTTACAGCAGCCTGAACTGACAAGAAAGAGAAGTCTCAAACGCTATGAACTTACTAGATTTCCAATATGCTCATAATGAAGAAATTCAAACAGAATTATAAAAATTAGTTCTTTAAATGTAAACAAATTTACACTTTTCACACAAAACTATGACTGCATAGATAGCATCTTTTAGCTATGCCATTCATAATCTAAATTTAACTCCCTTAGAAATACGAAGGGGACAAATGACCTTTTCTCCTGCCTTGTGCACGTATTGGATTATTTCACAGAATTTCTGCCGCGTTGCGATCAAATCTTCAATACAGAAAGGTGGGAGGGGTGGGTGGCTCAGTCAGTTAAGCTCTGGCTCCTGATTTTGGCTCAGGTCATGAACTCAGGGTCATGAGATCGAGCCCTCATCCGGCTCTGCTCTGAGAGTGGAGCCTGCTTAAGATTCTCTCTTTCCCTCTCTCCCTCTGCCTCTCCCCACTGCCTGCCCACTGACTCACAAACACACTCTCTCTCTAAAACAAAGAAACAAACAAAACAAAACAAAAACAAAAAACAAAAACAAAAACCCCTTTAATTACAGAAAGATATACCACTGGGTCCTTAAATGTCCGCCACTATGCGGCAGATGCTATCTTTTTCACCCATCACGTATGAAAACCTTCTATTGCATGCAGACTTTAAATTTTCTACTGTAACAGAGGCTGATTGCCCTCTCCTTCTTCCTTATTACCTGTATCTAATTTTCTGCCAGAGAAAGTTTTAAGAGGAGAACCAGGCCTTAACAACATTTATTCAAAAAGAGACACCTATAGTAACGATGACGTCATTCCCTCAGAAGTGGCAGGGTAGCCGAAAGAACTCTTTGGTTTTGTCAAGCCAGCAAGCCTCAAGTGTTAAGACTTTGAGGATCTGCACTCTTAAATTTAAAATTATTTTCCACATGTCATGTGGAAAAATACCCAATAGCCTTACAAATAAGTTAGTAATTATTACATTACTGCTCACAGTTTACATATGTACTGAGCACTGATTTGGGGGTAAATTTCCGACCACAGGTCCTCTGACCTAAGTTGTCATATTCACTATCCATTACTCATCATCAGAGATTAAGCTTGAGGTGTGTGGGAATGTCAAAATGTCATTGGCTAGTAATTTATGATCTGTGTATATCATCTTTTGCACAAAGATGAATGGAACCATTAAGATTATTCCCTTGAGTACTTGGAATTAGGCAATATTCAGTGACTGAGGCAGCTAATTTTGGGTCCTGAAGCTGGTTTATTGAGAGATTACTTGATTTATGAATAGTATTGAAAGGGGTCATGGGCAAGCATACAAAGTGAGAGAGCAAGACCTACTTATAAGCAGAGGCATCTGGCTGATAGAGGAAGAACCAACCAGAAGAGCCAGAGACACAATCCAGGCCTTAAAACAGAGAATTACTGCAGTTTTTGACAGTTTCCTATGTCCAATTATCATGATTTTTTCCTGAGGTGACCTGAATCTGGGTCAGTCCCAGCTTTTACATAAACTTGACTAAGTCATCATCAGTTCTTAGCTTTTACTTTCTATGCTTGACTAAAACAACATTTTGACAATAATCTGCAGGAGCAAATTGGAGGAGTATTCTTTCTTCTCCACCTCATTTTATGGAAGGTATTCCTTTGAGGACACATTTAGAAACAGCCAATTTAAATTTGATATCAAAGACATTGATGATTTAGCAGCTTTAACTTCAGTGGGGAGACTGAAGGATTCAGCAGCTGTGACAAGGAGATTTAAGGGTCAATGGCTACCCATTAGACTGTTTCATAAAGAAGAAATGAAAACTGATTGATGCAATTGGCAAATTAATGACCTGCCAGAAACTGTCCCATTCAGGAAGCTCTGGACCCAGACATGAGCTGCTTGGGTGACATCATGAAAGGAACCCAGTCGAAACACAGATTGTAGCTTATATTCCTCCGTAACTTACTAAGTACCTGCTGGGTGTCAGGCACTGTGCTAGGTGTTAAGCACCCACGGGAGGAAAAATCCAACCAAATGACAACAAAACCAAGACTACTTACAAAGAATTACAGCTTCCTCTGCTTAGGGATTTGGATTTTGCAGCAAATCTATTATAGTACCTAAAACTACCTTGGAGTGATAAATGTAAAGCTTCTCTTAGTTTATAAAAGTTATATTAAAATGTAATGTTTTACATGTCGAGGCTAATGTATGAAATCATTAATAGTCCATAACATGGTAGCAAGAATTAATTAATTAGGTTAGTGGATTATGAGCAGAGAGAAAATTGTGCTACTGGTAAAATTTTGGGCATCAGAAACAGAGCACTGGAGAACTATTTATGGCAGTGACCTCCCTGAGGCTCTAGAGACAAAAAATTACAGAGAACTCATTTTTTTTTCTCCTAAGAATAAAGCAGACTTGAATTTGGAACAGAGAACAAAAAAGTTATAATGTAGCACCTCCATGGAGAGTTCCAGAGAGTGAAGAAATTGCATGAAGGTACTGGGTATTGGGTAAGGGAAAGGATGTAATGGAGTAGAAGTTTATGAGAAACAATTCCTGAAAATGTGTAACACTTAGCAAAAAAGAGGCAGTGAGGAGCCAGAAGAGAAATGCTGGAAACCTAGATGATGCTCTGGCCTCATTTGAAAGGTTCCATTGTCTGTTGTGTTGACGTTTCTCTAAATTGTGTCTCTTCATGGAAACATTTTAAAAGTTACATGTTAACCCTGAGAACCACTGAAAAAGCATCTTCCTATAATAAGAATTAAAAACTATGAAGTGGAGTTTTCCAATGTCTTTTCCCTATGATAGATTTAGGGTGAGCCAGGAGTTTCTAAATGTGTGAAATTTAAAATAAGACTAACATTACAATATTAATAATTGTCTTACAGTGAAATGATACCTAGGATAGAAACTAGCATTTATTAAAAGCAAAACAAAACCACTGAGCTGCTTTTGGAAAAAAAAATCAGGCTTTCAAACTCAGAAGTATGTATAATTTAATTATCAGATTAGCATTTTAGGGACTAATTGGCTTTGAAACTACTTTGTTTTGGAAAGACACCTTGTTGAACTCTTACCTCATCTGATAAAACAAACATTAACTTATGTAGAGTAAAAAGAATGGTGGCATTTTATGAATATGAAAAGCAATATAAATGCTGAATGACAATAATGCAATCTCGACATGACATCTGGGATTTTGTTTGGAAAAGTTCTGCTTGTATATTAGATTACTGTTTCTTCCCTTCTGCATTAAATAAGTGAAATGAAAGTATATCAAGAAGTAGAAAATGGATGAACACAGGAAAGTTTAAAGTCTGTTTGATTATTTAATATAGTAGAAATAATTGCTAAAGTGTCACCAGCTGCTGTAAAGCTGTAAGACCTGCATGCCAATACCAAGTCAAATATGCTAATGTCTGTAAATATGGAAAAATGTCACCACACAGAAGACGAACATCTAGTCAGCTTTGGGAGACCTGGGTTCAAGGTGGCAAAATAGAAAGATCCTGAACCCACCTCCTCTCGTGGACCCATAGGAAAGAATTTTATTTTCTTTAATGAGGCTTGAACTCATAACCCGGAGATTAAGACGCTGAGATCAGGGGTCAGAAGCTTAACCCACTGAGCCACCCAGGCGCCCCTGAAACAAATTTCCTCTTAAAAAAACCTAAAGGCTGGCTGAATCAGACGACACATGAAGCAAACAGGAAGAAAACCACATGGAAGGCCGTAGAAGAGGCTAGAACACAGTCTCAGCTTAAACCCCACCCTAGCACAGCGACCCACAACCAGGAGAAATCTCCAAACCAGGCACTTCTCCCTGAGGAGCAAAGGGTTCTAAATCCACATTGGACACCTCAACTTTCAAGACTTGCACCTGAGATTTAAACCCCCAACACATGTAACTTTAGGAACCAAAGGGGCTCACGGCCCGAAACCCAAAAGACCGCAGCCATCTGAAAAATAGCTCTGGCGCTTGTACTCACCGTCCTGGAGCCCAGCGCAGAGGCGGCCATCAGCCCAACCTTAACGTGCAGGAGGCTCACGTGCTCCTGGTTAATCATCCGCCTGAGGAGACGCGGCTACTTTCGCACGCGTAGGAGTTCTGCTTGTACGTCACATTACTGTTCCTTCTCTTCTGCATTAAATAAGTGAAATGAAAGTATATTTGAAAAAATAGTGAGCAATATTTTTTGGTTATTTATTTATTTATTTATTTATTTATTTATTTATTTATTTATTTATTTATAATCTGTGATTCTACAAGAATCACCAGGAAGTCCTCTGAATTCTGCTGAGGGTCAAAATAGAGTGCCTGCCTAAATCGGGATTGTTCCCAACACCTGGGAAAGGAGGGCAGCTACCCATTTAAATCTTTAATATTGTAAATTAGAGGGCTATGGAAGGCAAGAAGTCAAAGCTGAAGATTTAATTGAGTGGGAGAACATTAGATGCACGAGAGGAAGAAGATCAGTTCTTTCTTCCTCAAGGAAAGGGGCTCAAATTAACATAAGCAGGAAAAGGGGATGTATCTGCTGATTGAGTGAAAACTTCGAGGAGGAAACGACATTAAAACTAGGTGATTAGGTAACTCTTTCTCCATTTCTTAAGCCTACTTGTATCCATGTTGGCTACATTCTCAGTAGGGTTTTTGTTCATCGGAATAAAAACAGCCACCGCCGGACAGAATTACCTTTCAAGTTAGCACACTTAGTGAAAGAGACGGCCTCTCTTCCAATAGTTTCAGCATAGGTTGCTCTAGGATTCGGATCTGCCCGGCTGGGTGCTGCGCCTCGGTCCTGCGGCTAAAGCGATCACCGAATCTAAAGAATGAGGAATCTGATTGGTGGATCTGGGCAATGTTTCCACCTCCTCAGGGGCAAGGGGTGAAGGGTGAGCAGGTTACAAACATACCCAAACACCGAGAGAGGGTTCCTCAGAAGAAAGGGCCAACCAAGGGGCGCAAGAACGCATGGTGGGTAGGCAAGGCATACAGCCTTCACAGTCCATCACAGCCTTGTTTCTTATACCGTGGGGTGCAAAGGGCAGCATCAGTTATCACCTGGGAGCACGTCTAAATGCCGAATCACTAGGCTTACCCTAGACCTCTTAAATTAGAATCTGCATTCTAAAAAGATCCCCTGGTGATCTGTATGTATGTTAAGATTTTAAACACACTGGTTGATACCTTCCATCCACAGAGGATTACATCCATAACCAATCTCTCCATCCCGCCTTCTGCCAGTTCATACTATTAATCCTTTTCTTACCCACATCCCCAGACTCTTAGGCTCTACTTAGTGGCACAAAGGTTCCAGAAAGTCTGATACTTTCCTCCTAAGGCTCTCATACATCACAATAGCAGAAATAATCCCGATGCAAAGTGACACTAGGGAGCAAGTTAAGATTTGCTAGAAGGATAGATTATGGCCATCAGTTCTCTTCTCTAGATAAATTTTAATTTAACACTGTCTTCCATTTTATACTTTCTCAGCTTTTTTTTTCTTTTTGTTAGATTATCGTACAGTTTATGCAGCTAGAAATTTAGAAGTATTATTGAATGTTCTTTTAGTCATAGTCCCTGCTCAGACCTGGTATAAATCACTCAATTGGCAATTGTTTTTTCTGCTATTGTCTGAGTAATCCCAAATACCCAGACAACGGTTGTCAAAAACATTCACTGTTCTTTTTCTTACATGGCACTATTGCTATGCTGCCGCACTTGCTCTGTGTTAATGTGACATTACTCTCAGGAAGTTTTCATTTTGGCCATTACTAGCAGTTTCCCTGCATTTTTCCATGACAGCTCACAAAATGCCCTGGAGTGCCTTGTTACTCAGGTGTAATCACAGGGCTGAGGGGATGTTGGCTTTCCTTATGGTCCAGTTTACTAAGATGCATCTAGTTTTGCAGAACCCAACTCTATGTGACCAATATTGCCTTAAACATGACATTCATTGGACCCTTAACTCTAAGTAAATAGTAAGTGGCTCACTTCGTTTATTCTAAGGCCTCACTTCTTCTTTTAGCCACCAGTGTTCTCGGTTCCTCACTCCTGAAGACATTTTGCTAAAATGTGTCATTCTTGAAAACCCCAAACAGCCTCTTCCTTAAAGTAGAATACTGATCCCTCTTTTACTGCTTAATAGAAAGAGGGAAGTAGATATTTAGCCTACAACAGCTTAACTTGGAAATTTAATGTTGATTTGCAATTACTTACCTGTACTTTTCTAATATTCAGACTACTTCAAGAGCAGCCACAAATAAATTCCTTGGAAATGATCATACTTTTTGGCTTAGGCTGAAATGAGATGCTAAAAGGATCAAAATTTAAAATGGCTGTTATGCATTTTAATACATCACTTTCACAATGAAAAAATGTTTTACTTACTATGTTAAACCTCCACCCTCCCTCTCACTCCATGAATAAATGATTAATTCCTGCTCCTTATGATATGATTAGTATAACTACCTTGGGACATAATTTGAAGACTGAACGATATATGCACAAAGCCATGAAATGATTGTTTCTTCTCTGCTGGGAAGTCATTTATCCTTTAAGTTGGAGAGAAAGGGCAGGTAAAGTGGACAGACATTTTTCTCAGTAAAATATAAAATTGTCTATCAGGTTTTAGAATGTTAAATGGCCATCACCTTAATTTTTTAATTTAAATTTTAAAAAGTGTAAACAGTACCATATGTGAGCACAGATCTTAATCTGAATCATTCTTTAATTTGGGTTCAAGAGAAACAACGTGAAAGGGAATCTGAAATGCTTAGTATAAGCCAGACAGGTGAAGTAAAAGAAAAGTGGTTGAGAGATAATAGTTCTCTCAAATATTAAGTAATTTAGGAGAATTCCTTTTAGTGCCTACCCATATAATTAGGGTTAATCAACAAGCATGGAAGGCACAGTGTGAATGTTCAATCCATTCATGGCTCATGGAAGTTCCCTAAAAGGAAAAAAAATGTATTTTCTCTTAATTGCTTAGGCTTTTAGAATTAGTTGAGCTTTATGGAAGTATTAGCAATTTCTGATCTTTCATAAGTAGTCCTAGGTCAATGAGTCTTTGTTAAGATAGATCTTCTTTGCCTTATACCCTTGAGAGCCAGTGTTCAATATGATAGCCAGACAGACACATGAGGTCATCAAACAGTTGAATCGTGGTTAGTTCAAACCGAGGTGAGTTATGAATGTAAAATACACACTAGATTCTGAAAGCTTAATTTGAAAAAAAAAAAAAGAATGTAAAATAACTTATTGCATTTTATACTGATTACACACTGAAATGATAATATTTTGGATATACTGGGTAAATACACCTTATTAAAATCCATTTCAACGGTTTCTTTTCACAGTTTAAAAGTAGTTACTAAAGAATTTAAAATTACATATGTGGCCCTCAGCCATGCCTCACATTATATTTCTTTTGCAGAGCTGGTCTAGATTCTTCATTGTTTCCGAAAAGAATTTAACTTATTACATAATTGCTTAACAATACTTAAATTCTTTGTTCATTAATGAAGTATTTTTATCTTCAATATTTCTGGTGGCAATTGAGACAGAAGGACATATACATCTCTAACATGGTTTGAGATTAGAATATATAATGCAATGTATTTGATTGTGGAGTGCTTTTTATTCACTGTGCAAGCTGTCAAATAACTACAATATAGAGACTAACAAATGAATTAAAGTTTAAAAGAAAAAGAACAGAAAAATATTTCCCCGAATACTCTTTGGAAATAGTGATGACCTTGGCATTGAGTTACCACATCTGTGGCTTAACTAGAGGTAATTGTTTTTTTTCCATATTAGAAAGAGAAACAGTCTCTCAAAAGGAGGATTAAAAATAAACAAGTGGCATTATCATTTATATTATTAAGCACGATTTTTGTTAGTTGTTGAATTAAATAGCCAGTTTGTAAAAATTGAGTAATAAGAAAAGACCTAGTCTAAGAAAATGATGGAACAGTTGGTTTCCTAGGAAGCAATTTGCAGAGGTATTCTGCCACGCGGAGAGTTGATGTTGAATCTTGCATTGTTAAGTGGCTTTGCTCAAAAATTTTATTGACACAATTATGATGCATTTTTCCATTAGAAAACCAATTTTCACTTAAGTGGTGAAATCAAGTTCCAGCTTGATTGTTATGGTGAGAAGGATTATGCTGTCAAATCAGTTGGATCCATTGAAGACAATGTGTTTGTTTAGACAAATACTGAAAATTATTTGAGTGCAAAAGATCAGCATAACAATAAACTTCCAACTTCACTGAATAAACTTTAAAGAAAACTTGGCTCTTCTTTCTTAAATGAGAGTTTAAAAAGACTAGAAAATGCCACAAACACAATTTTACGTTTCATAATGAACTTAAAAATTTGATTTTAATTTTGTATCGATTACTTGGAATACTCTATTGATGATGTTTTTACTGATGTTGTTAATATTTCCAATATTCCCAAGTTGTACACTTCCAATATTGCAAGACATTATCTTCAGAGCTTTTAATTTGGCACAATTCTTTTGTTGTTTGCTAAAATACATCATAAAACCAGGAATGATTAATGGGACAGATCTCTATCCATACACACTTTGCTCTGGAACCCTTCATTTTACCTCATGGTCACTGAATTAAGCCTTGGGACTTTATCCATCTGGGAGTCTAACTTTTGATTTTTTTCCCAGCAAATCTAGCTTGCCTGTCTGGTTTGTGGCACTGCCTGGCTCTAGCTCTGTCCTTGCAGATGAAGCGTATACTCAAAATGTTTGCTAAATAAACGAATGGACATCTTCACCTAGAGATTTTTGTAAAGCTATTGTTATTAGTGAGATGTATTTAGCTACAGTTTCTGTGAATTACAGAGTCCTGAGATGAGGACTATAACATCATTTAACAAAATTGAATTCTGTGATGGTAAATGAAGTGATTTGGCAGTGTTGATGGCAGGAATTATAGAAATATGGGTATTTTTAAAATTTGTTTTCCATTTTATATAATCCAGAACTTTAAGTCTTGGAGTATATGTGTTATACAGATGTTTTGGAAATTGGACAGCTTTGAAGAACATCCTAAAAATTAGGATTTCCATTGGAAATAATGGGGCTTAACAATCCAAGAGGTAGACAAGCATAAAGATAAAATGGATAGCAGCAGCAGTTGTAGCGAGGGGAAAGTCAATGCATCTTACACTGATACAGAATATGGAAGTGATTGTATAAGATATTAATTTCAGAGTATATAAGAGATTAAGTTCAAACTGGTCCTATCGCTAGGTTTGCAAACATTGGGAAGGTGATGATGGCGAAGGTATCTACTTAAACAGTACTACTGAAAGCATGTGCAGATCCTTCTAGAATTTTGAATGGTTTGTGCTGGTCCATCTGGCAGGAACATCATAGCCCTAGCACGATATTCAAGGATAAATTGCTGGTGGAATGTAATAAATTGCTGTCGATCAGTGGATGCTTACCTTTCTGGAAATGTATGAGGTGGTGGGCATTGTGGAGATCTGATTTTAGAAATAATCATACTCTGTGAGATAGGAATCAGTGAGTATTACTTTCTGTCTTTACTAGGGGCTGCACTCAGGCAAGAGAAATGCTGAAATAGGGAGAAAATTATTATTTTAGAAGAAGAGTACTATTTTTAACATTGAGATATAACTGACAAATAATATTAGTTTCAGGTGTACATAGTGATTTGAATATGTATATATTGCATAATGATCGCCATGGTAAGTTTAGTTAACACCCATCAACTATTTTTTATGTTCCAAGCCCTATGCTAGGTCAAGCAGTGGTGAAAAGAACCAATTCTGATTCAGTTAACTTTCCAATGGTAGAAAAAGATACCTTCATTATATATAAAATTAAATTAAGGTTAAATTTTAAAAAGCATTAATTAAAAGCAAATTAAGTCATTTTTTATAAAACAAATTTACATTGGCAATGTGACAAGCTTTATAAATGTTAGATTCGTGGTCTCTGAAAACTTTAATGAGATTTGATCCTGTTCTTTAAAATACACTTGGAATATGGCATTCTAGATCCTTTCGGAGACTCAAAAGGAGAGTGATCCATGAGGGAGAAGATAGGAGGTATCCTAGTGGAGGGGGTAGTGTCTCTAAAGACTAGATATCCTTCGATACAGTGTCTCAATTTGCTACAGGAGAATGTCCAGCAACAGGCTTTCCCTTGCTTTCCTTTGCATGGGTGATACATTGGAAAATTCATAAAGAGGTACAGATGCTCTTTAATTTTGGTGAATACTGTATCTCTGCATTTTTGAACAGCTGAAGTCATAAGTAGCTTAGTCCACTTCATCAAGCTGTCCTTTACCATCATTTTTTTTTTTTTTTTTTCCTGGAGCTAACCATCCCTGAGTCTACCAAGTATCACCAGTAGGACCCAAAACACATTGTTATACTTACTAGAAGGCATGAGGAGTTGTCAAACAGTGACCTACCAGCCCCCAGACAAGCATAAGATCCTAAGTGTGGCCCATTTTCCCCCTGTGCATAAAGAGCTGGTTGATTTCTGTTTCTTCGGAGATAACCAGGTCTGTACAAACAAAATGCAGGCAGGGTCACGGCCTTGCTGGTGGACACTCCGTGAACAGCAGCTCCTAGAATGCTGGTTGTGCAGTGACTCCAAGCATAGAGTTCAGAGGTCAGTGGTTCCATGAGACTTTTGGAGTGACTGCAGGGGAAGGGCACTCCTAGGCCAAGGAAATCCAAAGAGAGCCCTGTTCTTGAACTGTGAAAGTCTGATATCCACACTGACCTCAATTTGCTGCATGCTGAGCCGGACTAAGTCTTTCTGAGAGATGCTAACTAGTGCTGGCAGTGGTGAAGAAGTGACCCAATTTGGAGAACAATGCATTCCCCTTTTTCTTTGCTAACCAAACACCAGTTTCTTCAGGTAGGTATGGTCCACTTCCAAGGGTAAATCCTGATGAGTCAAAGTGATCATGTTAATTTATTTTAATGTTTTTCACTGTTTGTTGCCCAATATAGGTCTATCATGAGGCCAAAGGTTAATAAAACACAAAAGGATGTCCACTGAGAAACTTCTGGAAAATATTTTCCTCCCTATTAAGAGGACGACCTTCGAGGAGAATGCCCTCAGTTCCTAGCTTAGATGCTATTCTGTAAAGCAATGATGAGTGCTGCTTCGTAGCCCTCTTTCTGTGATAAGGGAAGAGAGACTTCATCATTAAGGAACACAACAGAGAAGAAGAAACAAAGGATACTTGAAGATATCACCAAGTTCCTGAAAATACCTTGGGACTTTCAATCTCCCAGTGATGTCTTAAGTGAACAAGTAATAAACAACAAATGCCCTGAGTTTTAATCACTGCCCAAAGCAGTCTCTTGGTGGTGTAATTCCCTGCTTGGGGGTCTCAGGTGCTTGCTCACATCCATTAAGCTTCTCCAGAATTCCAGAGGCCTCGACACGTGGAAAAAGTACATTACCAAGTCAGTAAGATGGCCTTAGTTTTGACCACAGTTGGCCTGATAAAGAAGCATTGGTATGGTAAAGCTAAATTGGCTGCCATGCCTATGTCCTCAGCATTGGCTTTCAGTGTACTGGCCCCAGACCATCTCTTTGGAAAAGATAAAAGGAATGGCATTGAATGGATAGACAGTGTAGTGCCTATGCTGATGGTTCCTTATAATCTATTCATGCATTCCCATTCCACTTTCTCCTACGCTATTGCTCAAAGTGCTCTATTGAAGAATATCAGTGGCTGGAACTGGGAAATGTTATAAGGAATTGATGCTTCCACAATGTCATTGTTGAATGCTCAGAAACATTTGTTATTCTTTTCTTTTTTTTCTTTTTTTTTTTGGCAAGGCTTTTAATGACAATCTCCTAACTAATTCAAGAAACTAGGGAAAAGTAGTTTTAATTTCTTTTTTTATTAAGTTTTTAATTTTAATTCCAGCATAATGAACATCCAGTGTTCTATTAGTTTCAGGTGTACAATATAGTGATTGAACAACCCTGTACATTACCCAGTGCTCGTCATGATAAGTATACTCTTAATCTCCTTCTCCTATTTCGCCCATCCCTGCCCCACCTCCCCTCTGGTCACCCTCAGTTTGTTCTGTAGAGTTAAGAATCTGTTTCTTTGTCTCTCTCTCTCTCTTTTTGTCCCTTTGTTCATTTGTTTTGCTTCTTAAATTCCACATCTGCATGAAATCATATGGTATTTGTCTTAGCACTATACTCTTTAGCTCCATCCATGTTGTTGCAAATGACAAGATTTTAATCTTTTTCATGGCTGAATGATATTTCATTGTAGATATGTAACACATCTTCTTTATCCATTCATCAGTCGATGGACACAGACTGCTTCCATAATTTGGCTATTTTAAATAATGCTACAATAAACATAGAGGTGCATATATCCCTTTGAATTAGTGTTTTTGTATTTTGGGGTTAAATACCTTCTAGGGCGATTACAGGATCATAGGGTAGTTCTATTTTTTACTTTTTGAAGAGCCTCCGTACTGTTCCCCACAGTGACTGCACCAGTTTGCATTCCCCCCACCAGCATACAATGGTTCCTTTTTTCTGGTAGTTTGAGTTTCTTCACCTGCAATCTCAAATGTCATGGCACTCAATAAAGAAGCAAGCTCAGTGGGGAGAAGTAAGTGCTGCAGGACCATGGGAAAACTTCAGGGACTTGTCCGGAGATTTTAGTTCTTGTTCAGACCTGCTACTGACTAGGATTATTACCTTGGGTTCTCAATTTATTCATCTGTAAAATGAAGTATTTAGATGACTGAGTTTCTTCCACGAAAACATTGTAGAACTCTCTGATAGTCCTCATGACTTTGTTGCTTTACTGGAGGCTTCAAACCTAAGCTCTAATATATATTGTGCTATTTCATTTTTTAAAAAATGAGGAAGAATGTATATATAACTTTTGGTAGCCACTGGGCTTTATATCAAGTAACTCTTGATAGTTTTATACCTGTAGGACATAATACATCAAAGGGATGATCCACTCTGTAACTCTTGACATATTTTACATTGTCAGACCGATGTGTTTCCAGCTACGTATGCCAATACTAAGGTTATACTCAAGGTCTTAAAGTATATTTGGACTCCCTAAATGAAATTGAGTTTTCTGTGTCTCCTAGTATTTTGTGTGTGGAAAAAAATTTCTATTTTGCTATGGGGTGGGAGTAGTGAAGTGTTGCCAGTGATGACAGAAATTGTCTTTCTGTAGGACAAAGAGATAAGTGCTCAAGAGCTTTATATAAACCTTTTATATTATGTAAAGTGATGTAATACAATATTTAATATATTACTAATTACTAATATTATTAATAATAATATTAGTATTGCATTTGTGCCAAATTGATTTAATAGATGGCCAAAAACTCTGTATTTTCAAACACAGCCAATCTCAATATCCTAAATTAAAGACTTCCATGAAGTTGGTACTGATTTTCCTATAAGCTCATTGAGTATTGTAGACCTTAACTTACCAAAAGTAAGGGAAAAGAAGGCGAAAGTGGGAAAATAAGGCCTATTATTATCCACAGTATGCGTTTTCACCAAGAACAATGGCTGTGCCTTTCGAGAATCCAGGTACTGGGGGGAGGGGGATTTTTCTGACTCATCCACAAAGAATAACTCAGGCTCCTTCCAAAGGAAGATTTATTGTTCTCCGTATAGCAATAAAGATTTTCTCTTACCCCAACAATTCAAACGAGGAACTGGCCCAGAAGCCAGAGATGAATTTGAAGTTGTGGTATCCCCCCTCCACCTCTTTTTGGAGCTGATTTTGCTTTTGGTGTGAACAGATGCATTTTCAATCAAAAGCAAGGTCTTTTTTTTTTTTTTAACCATCTACACAAAGCTGTTCTTACTGAACACCTGAAAATACCTTTCTTCTCATCCTACCTGAAAAGGCGCCATTAGCATAATTCCTGTTACTATTGCACTTGTACGATTTTACAAGTAAGATGAAGGATGTGTGGAGTCTAAGTGCTTCCTGCAAAGTCTCTGCCTTGGCATATTTGGAGTGCCTTGGCTCTTTTTCTTGTTGTCTTCAGATGACATATTCTAAAGTGCCTGATAGTAATGCCACTATCATTGGCAAAAAATAAATGGGGTTTTCAACTATGAGTGAATGAGATTCTTGGGTCTGTTAAGACCCCTGCACTGGAATGGGCGGCCCAAAAGAAGCAGTGCCTCAGCCACCGTCCTCAGGGCCAAAATCCTAGGTCTAGATAACAAACTGCTAGAATCATAGTAACTATGGGACATTCTCTAACTTCCCTCAATCAGAGGAGTGGTCCAGGAAGGTGGTCTACCCATTCAGTTTTGCGTTTCCCCATATATATGTTTTGAAAATTCAAAGAAAAGAGACCTATGGCCACTGGGAAATTTGGCAAAAAAAAATCTGTTTTAAGGTGTGGCTCTACGGTTCTACCTATTTTTCATAGATGAATCCCAAAAAGAGAGACAATCTCCCCAAGGTCACTTAGCTAGTAACTTGCACTCATTCCCAGGTCAGTCTCACTGTAGAGTCTAGCTTTTGCACCTTACCAGTGATTTGCCATTTATGTTTTAAGATAGTCCCACAACGCCAGAGAATTCCTCAGAGGTCTTGATAGAATGAAAGTTAAAGATTACTCTATGTTTGGGGTGCCTGGGTGGCTCAGTCGGTTAAGCGTCAGACTCTTGATTTTAGCTCAGGTGATGCTCTCAGGGTAGTGAGAGTGAGCCCCACATCTGGCTCCACACTGTGGGGTGAAGCCTGCTTAAGATTCTCTTTCCCTCTCCCTCTGCCCCTCCCCCTGCTCACAAACACTCTCTCTCTCTCTCTCTCTATATATATATGCTTTTATCTACTTTATAAATTTAATTTTCATATATGACATATTTTTAAAATACTTTTCCATTATTTAAAGATAATTTGAAAATTCCACAGTATTTTTTCCCTATTTCTTAATTTTGTCATATTAGCAAAAAAAGGTACATGGGTGGATCTATGTACCAGCCTGACAAATTATTTTCTCCCCTAACCATCCAACCATCCATGCTTTGTTTTTACATATATAGTCATGTACATTTTGCCTGTATGCATGCATATGGAGAGCGAAAGAGAGACACAGAGAGAAAGGAAGGGATACGTGCATTTTTGTTGTTGCTCCTGGAACTTTAACCACCTGCTTCAGTTGTCCAAAATGTAATATTTTGGCTTAATAAAGATGGCCTAGTTAAATCTTGTAGCATTGTCTGCTCCCTTTATCTTTTTGTCAACCAGAAGGCTTCAAGGGTGTGGGAAAGACCGTAAGTATCTTTAGTAGCCATGTTCTGTGGGAACATGATTTTTCCACGAAATTCTGGGTACTATTGGTAGAAATGGAATGGATGTTTATTTGTTTCTATCAGATAAGCTTTAATTATGGTAATGGGCACAGAACATAGCAAGCTGTTTTGGACCTACAGCATATGAAATTCTTTGATTTCATAGTGATAAAAATTACTGGTGATAGGACAGAAACCCCATGACACTGTGACAATTGAAGGTTTGGTACAAGATCAAAGACCATCCCTAATGACTGCAAAGAATGTCAATAAAAAGTGATGTACTTATTCGCTTTTAAGGTAGGAAAAGTTGGTTGGAAATGAAAGGCGCTCACAAATACATATTCATCAGTAGAGTGGAGCGTCCTGGCCAGGTGAGCCCGTGCTGCCTTCTGCCTGTAGGTGGCAGCAGAGCACCCGCGGGCTTGTGGAGTCATGTGGCCCGCATCCCGGGAATAGGAGATTTCAATGAAGCGCGCAGGAGACCACAACCAGAACCTACGGAAGCCAAAAGGACAACCAAGGACTCTGAGGAATTGACTCCAAGCTAAAATTCAGCAAAAGAGCCTCAGCTAAACCCCAAATCACATGCGCACAGATACGGAGCTGAGCGCTAAACTGCAGAATTCCCTAGTGATTATAAGCAAGTAAGGGAGAGGAAGCACAAGTCTCTGAACGGGTGGCTTATAAAGTTTAAACCCTTCAGAACAGGTTTCCTCCTCTGATGGAGACACTAGACCAGAAAGGAGATCCGGGTTCAAATTCGACCTCTGCCACCATTTGCAGTACTAGCCTGTTCCCACATTTAGAACGAAGGTTTTTTCAACTCAAGACATTTTAGACTCTCCCCATGGTCCTGTCCTGGCCACACCTGTTCCCTTTCTAAATACTACTCTAACTATAACAGGAATCACCTCATTTTCAAGGTTTTGGTTCACAGTCTCCATCTTAAGTTCAATGTCTTTCTATGCCTGGTTTCCTAGTCCTCACCTTGCTTCACTTCACCCCTGCCTTACCCATGGCCTCTGATCTTAGCGTGCTTGATCTCTCCCCCTACATTCCCTAGCCCAGGTCCATCTCTGGACTGATCTGTCTTGTCCTCCTCCCACTCTCACTCCCACCCTCCTAAGCCAAGAAAACTACCAGAGTTTAGCTATCTTAACTCTAAAGGAGAACAATACCAGGAAAAAAAAATTAACTTTAGATACACTAAATGATGATAGAATGTTCGTTATGGAAAAAAAAGAAAAGCTTAAGGATCTTAGAAAATCTTTGTTGTTCAGTATACTGAACAATAAACACTTCAGGTAAAGTGGTTTAAGAAAATATGAAGTATTTGGTATTTTTTGAAAACATCTGTGTTTAGAGGAAAAGAAAAAAGATAACACATTTTATAAAACATTTGAATTTAAAGAAACAGATTAATTTATTAATTTTCACATCCAAAATTAGATTTTGCAATGCACACTCTTTTTTCCTAAGAATGGCAAAAAACGTTAAGAAATAGAATATAGGAAGTTTAATTTACTGGGAAGCCCTTGATAATAAGGACAAAATTCACTCATCACCAGGATTTCCTGTAAGAAACCTGTAGAAAGCCCTCTGGAAGCTATGTGCCCTTGTCATCTTCTGGTTCTTGCTATGCCTTGGCATTTCTTATTTCTCTTTCAGCTAATATTCTCTGGTATCACTTTCTCAGTAGTAACTGACCTCTGTTTTTATAAGTGTTTGCCATTTTCATAACAAAATTGCTTTACACAAGTCGTTTTTGATCCATCTACCTGACATGCCTACATTTTGTAGCTGTGGTGCCATGACAGCCCTGAGTGGAAGTGCGTAGCCAGAGGGGTCGCACATCCACTCGCACCGCAGATGGCGGTAGGCTTCACCAGTCGTCGCAACAATTTTTGTCATGAATGATCATTAGAAAAAAATCCTCATGATATAATGTGGCTTGGGGTGCTTAGCGGCTAAAAAGTCTCCTGCCTGAATACTTCCATGCACCTTCCTGGTTTCTAGAAGCTCCTGAAAGCTAGAGAGCCCTCTAGAAAGAGATTGAACTTAGATAAATTAGATGAATTGGATAAGCTTCGATTTGAATTTATGTTCAACCTTTTACAATCTGAGCAATGCTAGGCAATCTCGATCACTTTTCTGAGCTTTTATTTCCTTTTTCTTACAGTGGAAAGAATACCTCATAGTAGGGTCTCCTGGCCTTAGCATTACTGGCATTTAGGCTAGATAATTCTTTGGGGGCTGTCCAATGCCCTCTGTACAATGTTCAGCAGTATCCTTAGCCTCTCCCCACCAGACCAGTATTACCTCTCTAGTTGTGACAACTGAAAACGTCTCCAGGCATTGCCCATTGTACCCCGCGGGAGAAATTACCCCTGATTGACAGCTGCTGTCGTACAAGATGTGAGGATTAAATATAATATTTGTGAAATGCTTAATATATGGAAATAACTAATTAATAACTGGCAGCCTCTTGGGTATCATTTTCAGCTCTGATTTGAATTAATATTTTGGATACTGAGGATGAAACCACACAGACCATGAGACGGGAGCCTGGAGCCTGGTGATCATAGGAAGGAATTTAAGGGGTCACTGAGGTGGAGTGAGGCATGTACGCAATCTGGACAATACACGTTGGGCTGCAGAGATTACAGTGTTATGCTGAACATTGAAATTACTGATAACGTCCACCCGCCTCTTTGAATTAGGCGGAGAGAAGGATAATGCATTTTGTTTTACAAGGGGGTAAATGATTTCATTTGGGAGGACAGGAGATTTGGGCATATGGCAGTAGTCAATGATAATACTGGAGAGTTTCTAAGAGTAACAAACAACCCAGAGCCCAACCAGGAGACTGTCTTCCTGAGAGAAATACATATTGCAATCCAGGATCTGTTATTCTTTCAGCAAGATCTTAAAAATGCCTCCCAAGAGAAGATTTCAGTTTTCAATTGTCTCTTCTCTGTTGTTGTTTTATTGTGTAATATGTAATATTTCAACATGATTTACAATGTAGTCTATGAATTATAAGTTGAAAAATCCAGAAATCTGTGCCCATATTCTCCTATGCAGCTATAAATATTTCCTTGGAAATCTTTGTGGCAATGCACTCTATACTCTGGGTATTGTTCTATGTACCGCGGACAGTTCTATAAATTAGCTTGAAAGGAAAAGGGTAGTAAATGTGAGTCATGGCACCACATGCTGCTATAAACAAACTGGGGTGGGCTCCGTGACATTTTGAAGTCATTCAGAAGTGTTTTGTGAGGTCACCTGTCCTATTAGATGCATATTCTTATTAATGGTTTCTCTGCTTTTTTTTTTTTTTTCTTTTCTTTGTGAGGAGGCTAGGAGGAGCTGGGGAAGAAGTTAGAGGAGTGGAGGCGGGTGGGAGAAGTGTCGGCCCTGGCAATTAAATTTATTAACTCAATTACCTGGGGTACCAATAAAAGCTGTAATCATGAGGCCATCTAAAAAGCATTAGCTGCTTTACTGCTAATGGGGCCCTTGCCAACATGAAATGGAACCAGATGCTCTCGGTGGGTACGGCAGCTGTTTGGTAGCACGGAATCAAATAGGTTGGACTGTGGGTAGGGCATCTGGACGAATGACAAAAAATGCTTTGTATTTATAGAGTGTCTTTATTCAAGGAATACCAACCAGTACATCCTTAGCAACACTGGAGGCACGGATCCTTACCGGGCGTCCCCTGGGGAGGGAGCCGTAAAGACAGGATGATTGCTTTATGGATGGGAAGAACTGTAAGCAGGCGCCCACAGAGGTACGCCTTCACAGGCCATCTGTGAGACTGGGCTGTAAAACCGTAGCTGAGATGTGCCCGGGGTTTTCCTTCTCCTTCCCAGCTCTGCGGCTGAGGTTGCTCTAGAAGTTTTAGGGCCACTTTAAATCTGTCAACCTAAATATCCAGTGAGCCGCTCTGGAGGCGGCATCTACCCTGTCCTCTGAGGTCTGAAATCACTTAGTATTTTATGAACAGGTACAGGGTGATCCTTGGACTGCTGAGACATCAGGGAAGGCATCTGAGTATTTAGATCCTGTATTCATTTATCATATCTTTATTAAAATATGCTAACTGCCGGGGCAACTGGGTGGCTCAGTCGGGTAAGCATCCAACTCTTGATTTTGGCTCAGGTCATGATCTCAGGGTCATGCGATGGAGCCCTTCTTCAGCCTATGCGCTCAGCGGGGAGTCTGCTTAAGATTCTCTCTCTCTCTCTCATTCCCTTGCCGTTCCCCACCCCCACACACCCTCTCTCTCTCAAATAAATAAATCTTTTAAAAATATATATGCTAACTGCTGAACACCAGGTTGGAAAAACGAGGTCAAGGAAAATAGTATCGTCCCACACAGAGCTCTCAGGGAAGAGAGCTGTTTATGGTATCTGTTTGTGATATGTGATATATGTATCTGTTTATGATACATCTGGCCAATCGTGATGGGTATACAGTCTGATGCATGTGTGAATGGTTACGAGAAACTTCTTGAAAGTCATCGGAAAGCCATGTCTAAGCTAGATCAGAACGAAGAGTCAGAGATAACCAGGTAAAAAGTGGAGAAAATAGACAATATCATTTGCATGACAAAATATGTCAAAAGGCTTAGTGTCAAGAAACAACATTTTCTGTTCCAGAAACAACAAACGGTTCCAGAAGTTAGACAATGGGAAAGAAGAGGGAGAAAAAGAGGATGGAGGAAGATGAACTGAAGAATTATGTAAAGGACTAGATAAATACAGGCACATGAAGGATTTCAGATTTTGTGCTAGATCAAAGAAGGAGGACACCACAAGGTTAAAACAAAACAAAACAAAACAAACCGGGATTTTCCCTTTCTACAGGTCATTTGACTGGTATTCAGGAAGTGAGTAAAGTTGGAGGTGAGACTGACATGTGGCAGCTGCAGTAATCCAGAATTGAAGTGATGAGAATCTGGCAGCATGCTGGCAATCATGGAAGGGTTTTAGAGATAAATAGCAAATGGAATCTTTATTATTTGGTGACCATTTGGATGAGGCTACTGAAAGATTTGAAGTAAGCAGCAGCTCCTCCTAGAGTTGGTCTATTTCCAATTCTCTCTTACTCTGGGGTAGAGCCATGGGGGTCCTCATCCACGGTGACTTTAGTGTACCAGTGCCCCGTGTATTTGACATGCCTTGGACTGCAATATTTCCCTGTGGCTCTTTGGGCCGGGCAAATGCCAGGCTCAGGTTCTGTTACCTTTGTAATTCTAGGAAAGGCATTAACTTTCCATTCCCTGGAGATGGAAATTTCCTTTCAATAATTATTACACACCTTAGCCTTGCAGATTGTTCAAACAGCTTAACAAGTTGTAAAACTGATTTACAGACTTAAAGAATTTCTATGTGTTCTTCGTACTCATGGAAACATAGCAGTGATCTCTCCGGCAAGGCAGGAGTGAAGACAGGTAATGACTCTGATATTGTATAACCTTTGCTTTTCATAAAGAAGGTACTTCTACAAGAACTGTATGGAAACGCCCATTTTGCTATAGTCACTTCAGTAGCATTGAGTTCTACACTAAGACTAAAAAAAAATTGTCAATTCAGAAGACAGATGATAGATAGAATTGACATTTCTCTGTTAATTTATTGATAATGAGGTAAAGTTGAATATTTTAAATATTTGCCATATTGGTTGCTTTCTTCAGTCATTATTTGTTTTTACTTTTCTTTGTAGTGCTTTTTACTTACAGTTTTGTGTGTGTATGTGTGTATGTGTGTATGATAGATACACCTTAAGGTGATCTTCTATTAGTCATGTCCTAATAAAATATAATAAAAGTGATGGGATTACATTGCATTGTATAAGACTCCACCTTAGCAAACCGGAGTGAAATTCTCTGCGGTATTGAAGAAGTAAGCTACCATGGTGTTATGGGGCCTCTGAGAGAGCCACGTGCAAAGGAATTGCTGATGGTATCTAAGAGCTAAGTGTGGGCGCTGGCTGACGGCCAGCAAGAACATGGGGATTTACATCCCACAACCCAATGGAATTGAATTCTGCAAGCAACTACGTGAGCTTGGAATAGGACCCTAAGCTCTAGAACACAGCCAGTATGACAGCTTGACACAATGTGACAGCACCCTGGTGAGACCCTGAGCATAGGGAGCCATTTTATGCCCTTTTGAACCATGAAAACTGAGATTATGAATGTATAGTGTATCAACTGCGAAGTTTGTGGTGACTTGTTATCCAGTAATAGGTAACTAATCCAACTGTCATTTGATCAAACTAGTTTTGTGTGATTTTTCCACCGTTTTAATTATGTAGATAAAATCTGCCCATATCAATACTCTGCCAAATCATCAAATAAATAGTCACCTACTGGTCTGTTCAAATTCAGAACAAAGGACTGGCACTCACTAGTAAACAAAATTAAAGAAGCCTCCGTATTTCCAACTCATTCATTCACTTATTCATGGATTCACTGATTCATTCATATTTATCTAATACAACTATTAACCTCAACACCAACTACACTTCATCCTTTCCAGATTCTGCCAGCCTTACCAATGCCAACAAGCCTGATCTGCTCTCCTGACACTGTGGCTTTGTAAAACATTCAAGATTCTCATGAACTTTATTATCTCAAAATATTACTGTGATGTAACTTGGTTGGGGATTTTGTATTGGGTGTTGGTGTGTGTTCTAAATGGGGACTGTGCAATTTGAAGGCCAATTTCTGAAGTTATTGAAATGTTCCTTCTGATGTCATTTCTGATGTCATTTCTCAAGAATGATGTCATAATTTACATCTTCTCGATTCTCATAATCTGGAGTTGAGAAGCTTTGTGAATTTAATACATTATTGGGAAGGCAGAATTCAAAGGAGCTGGTGATAGTTCCTCCCTTCTGTGCTGTTCCAGAAATTGAGTTATGATTAGAAATTCCCTATATAGGTAAAATGCTTTACTGAATAAAACTTCTAAGGGTGCTTCCTGACCAGAATTGCTTATAATGAGGTGAAATTGTCTGCCTTAGAGCTAGAAGAAAATAATACTTCAGATGGACACACAAATGAATACACACATTCTATAAAACTAGTAGCTTGAAAGAGATTTTGCTGAACTGATATCATTAAAAGAGCCCAACGATCAATTGTGCAGCCCTTGGCACCCCATGAAGCACTCCTGGGCCTTCCTGCATTTGATGGTAATAAAACTCTGTTTGCATTTTCATGGTCATTAATGGAGGCGTTCTACCATTGGGAAAGATTTAAATTTCCATAAAAATGCAATGAATCTGGAGCTGGCAAAAACGTGTTTATAAGATGACAAGTTATGATCAGTGCTTCGTTGGACGTGGTGGTCTCCTCTTTATTAATCCTAGCAGGAGGTCATTGCATCAGCTGCTCATTAATCATTTCTCCTTCAGTGAAATGACTTTGAAAATGTAACCGTGCGTAACATAGCTGTCGTTCCATAACAAGCTTGCTAAATACTGGTCTTGCATGACTCAAAGTAACTAGGCATTTGGCAATGGATTTGCAACTAATTTGTGCATTTAGTATTTGCTTTCATTAACTAGTAAATAACAAGCAGGGTTCCAAAGGCTCAAGAAAAAATATAGGAGTTTAAATAATAGTATATTACAATTCAATGTGATAATCTCTCCATATCTCTTCCTGGAGAACGTTAAAACACCTCTAATATATTATATTAGTCATGGCTTACCTCAGTTCAGGTGCCACAGTGCGAGAATGACAATCTCCCACTCTTATATGAAGAACTTCTGTGATGAATTATAAGAACGTACAAGGCAAAAAATGACTACTCATGTTTAATCTGGATGAGGATAAATCCTGATAAAGAGAGAATTAACACTGGAGCCAGCTGAGGAGGGTATTCATATGTTATGCAAAATAATTATGTACAGATTCTCAATTGAATAAATAAAGACATTAAGTATTGTCAAAAGTGTCTGGGGCAGAGTGAATCCAGGTAAATAGATAACACTGTTAAAACTAATTTTTAACATGAAAAACAAAATGGAAAAAGTATAAAAAATTTAAAGATAAATGCTCTTAAGTAAAAAGTATATAATATCCCAGGGTATAGGAATGTTCAAGGTAACGCAGAAACTTTCAATAATTGCTTGTGTCTGGGGCACCTGCGTGGCCCAGTCGGTTAGGTGTCTGCCTTCGGCTCAAGTCATGATCTTGGGGTCCTGGGACCAAGCCCTGCATCAGGCTCCCTGCTCAGCAGACAGTCTGCTTCTACCTCTCCCTCTGCCTCTCCCCACTAACCCCCCTCCCTACAAGTTCTTTCTCTCTCAAATAAGTAAATAATAAATAAATAAAATCTTTAAAAACATGTATAATGAACTAGAACATAAACAGGAGATGACACAGAAATACATTTTACCTAAACTATATTGACATATATTTGCATCATGCCTGTCTTTTGGGGAAATAGTATTTACCCTTAGATATTGTTTATTGTTATTTTACAAATCTGCATTTTATGATTTAAACATCAGATTGAAAGGTGACTGAAGGGTAACCTTGGCTGTGCCACATTATATCATGGTTTCTATGAATCATTAAAAAATTTTTACCTGATCTGTTTGGTTTAGCTGCCATCCACTGGATTTGTTATGTAAAGATATGGATAAATTGATGTATTTACTACAATCATATCCCAATTAATCCAGGATAGCCAATATACAGTTAGAATCATGCTTATTTTATGTGCATCTTTGCTTATTTAACTAGTGATCATTTTGCTATTGTGGTATCATTAAGAATGGTATTATTACGGACTCCATGCCCATTTGTTTCATTTTTGGAAAACAAATCTATTACTCCAAAGGTTCATACATTAATTCTTAATTAGTATTTCATCTAAAAGCATCACTGTAAATTTAGTTACAAATTCTCATTTTTACTCATAAATAACTATAATTTCATGAAATCTTACTACTCCAACAGTGTCAAAGAAAAGTAGAAAAGGAACCTAGTTTTGAAGATGACTCAGGATAGTTTTTCAATTACAAGCAAAAGGATTAAGAGCTTTGAGATTTACCTGCATCTAAAGTAACAGTAATAGATTTTAGACACATTTTAGAATTTACCACAATATTAGTTTCCATTTCCCTCCCCAAAAGTATTCTGTAAGTCTATGAATTTTAATTTGTTAATCACTCCACTCAAAAAGAAAAGACCAAATACCATCAATACACAACTTTATTCCTCATGTCTTTTTTAATTTCATGAGCTAGTCAAAAGCTAAAAATGTAAAAAAAAAAAAAGAATTAAAAGTTTTCTAATTATTATGACTGTCATAAAACAAAACAAAACCGATTTCTTAACAGCTAATGTTTGTGTCACAAAGCTAAACAACTGAGTTAGGTTTGAGTTAGATGTGTGTATTTAAAGATACTATTATACCTAGAAGAACTGTAACCTGCAGTAGGGATTTTTATGTTCATCTTTCCTTGATCAAGAATGTGGGTTGGAGAGTTCTCCCTCCCTCCCTCCCTCCCTCTCTCTCTCTCTCTTCATCTCTATATATTGAATTCCCAAAACCTTGGAAACAGATGCATGAGCATCTGTGGTGGCCAAAATGTCTTCATTTTTAAAAGCTAATTTATTTTTATGCTTTGTTGGGTTTGTTTTTTTTAACTAAAAATCAAGGAATCAGAAATTAAGGCCTTGAGTATTCTTATCTTGCCAGATTACTAGGCTTTCATATTTGAATGGAGCCTAAAATTATTTTTTTCCATAGATGACAGCATTGTTCATGCATTAGAGTAGAATGGGCAGTGAGGGGTCTACTTCTGTTCTGAGTTTAGACACCCAGTCCAATTGCCAAATAAGTTTCTTTGAGTCTCCTTTTCACCATTAGTGGAATAAAGACCATTTGAAAACACACTGGCTGTTTATTGGGGAAATCCCTGCCATATAACTTAAAGTGTTAAAAGATAAAAGCAGAATAAGGAGAATTCAGTGTAGGTCTCTCTCCTGGAACAATGAGACAAGCAAAGAGGGGTGGGGAAAGGCTGCTGAGTACAGATGTGACTGAGGCTGTTTCCTTTCTCTTTGGTTTTTCTTTCTTGGCTTTTCTTTCTTGGCTATATAACAGTAGGAATCCTCATTTGACTTCTATAAATTCATAGAAGCTACTACCATAATGCATTATGGGTTTAGGACCAGGGCTAGAATTCAGGGAATAAGCTAATAAATCTTGATCCAAATTCCCTTTCAAAATTACATGTAGAGATCACCTGTCTGGAGTTTTCATTTTGCATTATCATAATATAACTTGATTGTGACATGGGGTCATATATTATACATATTTCCATTATTTCCCTATAATTTTCATAAGTTTTATAAGAATTTATTGAACTAAAACAAAAATGATACACTTTTATTTACGAAGAATTATTTTTACCACTAAAGGAGCTAACCTAATGTTTAATAATTTTTGTTGTTACTGATAAAGACCTGTTAAGAAAACTCTTAAAACTTTGGGGTTATATGAGTTTGACTATTTTATATTCCATGTATAAATGAGATCATGCAGTATATGCATTCCATTTAGCACAATGCCCATCAGGCCTACCCATGCTGTCAAGGTGGCAGGATTTCCTTCTTTTTTAAGGCTGAGTAATATTCCACTATATGTATATACCACTCTTTATCCATTTATCTGTTGATGAACATTTAAGTTGTTTGTGGGGAGGGGAAAATTGGGTGGTGATGGTTAAAGAGTCCAACGTTTCAGTTATAAAGATAAATAGAGATAATAAAGATCTGGAGATCTACACTACAGCATGGTACATATAACTAAAAATATTGTATACTTAAGATTTTCTAAGAGGACAGATCTTATGTTAAGTATTTCTACCACCTATACACAAAAATAGTAATAATAAACAGGGTGGGAGGCAACTTTGGGAGGTGATGGATATGTTTATGACTTTGATCACAGTGATGGTTTCATGGTCTATGTTTATCTGCAAATTCATAGAGTGAGTTGCATACATTAAATATGTACACCTTTTTATATATTAACCAATCTCAGTAAAGTGGTTTTAAAAGATACCCTCTGGTTGATTATGATATATTTATGCTTCTCTGTGACCATTACCTCGGATGATCCCTTCCTAAACCGAATCTTGGTTGGACCATGTCATTTGTTTTGGCCTTTTGGATAATGGGTCAGTATCAAACATGACAAAGGAACAGACCCCTAGAAAACATTTTCCTGCACTTGATCCTGGGGTAGCCTGCTGCATGTTGAGAGACATATAGTCCAGGCAGTCCCACTGCCCCATTGACAGCCAGTCAGCTCTGCAAAGCAATACTTTCCAAACGACCAACATATGAATGAAGATGCATAAGAGAGCATTTCCAGTGCCACAAGAAGGACTGCCTAGCAGAGTCCAGGCCAAACTGATGACCCAGAGAAACTAAATGAATATTTGGGTTTTTTTCTGTTACTGAAAGTTGATGTGGCTTGTTATGCAGAAAAAAAAGTTAACTGATATTGGAATTGGTACCAGAAATGAGGCACTGCTGTAAAAAGAATATAAAACATGACATTGGCTTTGGGACCATGTGACAGGCAGTGGCAATAAGGAAATTGTTAACGCAGTCCAGAAAAGCAGGGAAAAAACTGTTAGTGAAGGCTGAAAAATTTGGTGAGGAAATTGTTTTTGGACGCTAGAAAAATGGCAGCTCGTGTGGGTCTGCAACAGTTGGTGAAACTGTCACTTGTAGTATTTTAGAATCTCAAAAAAGTCCCCAAAACTTTTTGGGTCTGGTTCGAAATGGTGTCAAAAACATCTATGTGCGCCTAACCACATAAAATAAGGTATTACAACAGGTAGCTGAGCTAAACAGGCAATCATTTAATATGTAAGCAAAATTTAGACGGCAGACAGATGAACAGGACTTTCTGGGTTAGAAAATAAACTGGACTCTCAGTTCATCCTCTCTAGCTTATAAATGATTTTTAAAGAAAATACAGCTTAAGGAGAAATATTCAGGCAAGGGTATGGCTGTACGAACCACAAACTTCTCTTAAAACTTTCCAACTATTTAAGTCAGTGCCTAGTAGATACTATAAACTAGACCTGGGTTTTTCAACCTCAGGGCTATTGACATTTGGGACTAGATAATTCTTCATTGTGGGGAGTGTCTTGTTCATTGAAAGATGTTTAGGAATATCCTTGGCCTTTACTCACTAAGTGACAGAACACCACTCTCATTCCAATTGTGGAAACGAAAAAATGTCTCCTGACATTTTATTTTTAAAAAAATGTTTAATAATAATTTTTATTATGTTATGTTAGTCACCATACAGTATATCCTTAGTTTTTGATGTAATGTTCCATGATTCATTATTTGCATATAACACCCAGTGCACCATGCAATATGTGCCCTCCTTAATACCCATCACCGGCCTATTCCAGTCCCTCACCCCCTCCCCTCTGAAGCCCTCAGTTTGTTTCCCAGAGTCCACAGTCTCTCACGGTTCATTCCCCCTTCTGTTTACCCCCTTTTCATTCTTCCCTTCCTTCTCCTACCGATCTTCCTATTTCTATGTTCCATAAATGAGTGAAACCATATGATAACTGTCTTTCTCTGCTTGACTTATTTCACTTAGCATAATCTCCTCCAGTGCCGTCCATGTTGCTGCAAATGTTGTGTAATCGTTCTTTCTGATGGTTGAGTAATATTCCATTGTATATATGGACAACATCTTCTTAATCCAGTCATCTGTTGAAGGGCATCTCGGCTCCTTCCACAATTTGGCTATTGTGGACAATGCTGCTATGAACATGCTTTTGTTCTTCAGGAGACATTTTAAAATGTCTCCTGAAGAACAAAAGCACTCCACTGAGAGCAGATGAGTCAGACAAAAGAGATTCTAAGGCTCTTTATGATTATAGAAGCCTGAAATGTCCGGAGTGGAGAAAGGCTAATCTCAAAAAGAACAGTTGGTGCATATCTGCTTGAATAGAGTGGGCCTCAATCTGATATGTAGAAATTCCACAGATTTTTAAGAGAGTTTTATTAACAAATGACCATACCAGATTAGATAAAAATGGGATGATACTGCTCAAGTTTCTAAAAGACTTTTGGGCCTTTCTATGGGCAAGTAACAGGCTAGGAAAGCGACTACATTGTAAGTACAGAGCATTTTTTTTTTTATGTTAAAAAGAAAAGATGTGTAAGTGTGTGAATCCAAGAATCCAGAGAGAAAAGCCAAGAATGGGGAGACACTCTCAGGGAACGGAACTGAGCCCTCATAGAGGAACATTCCCAGTGTATAAGGTCCTTGGCAACAGCTACCTTTCAGGACTTCAGAAGACTTATATAGCAGACTGTATATGCCTTTCGTCCCCCTCCCCCTTTTGAACTACAGAATCTTTTTTGACTATCCCATTCCTATTTCACCATGGGGTGTTGGTATGAGGAGGTCAGATAACTTGCTTTTTACTTCATAGGTTTCAGAATTAAGAATAACTATATCAAAAAATCTTCATTAAATTTGATTGTAGACTTTATGGTCTTGGATTTTGAGATTAATTCCATGATTATCCAATGAGACTTCTGGGGGTACTGGTAAGAAACAAATGCCTTTTGCTTTATGAGAAAAGTGAAGCATTGGGGTGTCAGGGCACCCTGTAGCTATCGTTACAAACATGGTTCCTTTTTTAGTCATGCCTTGCATATTCATGCCTGCAATGGTCTCCTCTAGCACTGAATCTTGGACTACCCACATGGCTTCTTTTAGCCGAGGGTACAATGGCAAATCTACTTGATATGAACAGATAACTGAAAAAATCTTGCCTACTGGGGCTTGTCCTCTATTGATGCTCTTCGACCCTCTACATTTCCACCCTGTAGAGATGGCTGCACTGGCCTACTGGATGAGGAAGATACGTGACCAAGTCACTCACATGATCTCAGCGGATGAGTCAACCCCCAGAGGCAGCAGCCACTCAGAAGCAGAAGTAGCAGCTAAGCACAGAAGCATGAGCGAAACTAGCTGGCCAAGACTGGCAGAGAACAGCTTAGTTGAGCCCAAGTGAAATTACTAACCTATGTACAAACCTTTGAGCAAAATAAGTAATTGCTGTGTTAAGCCACCAAATTGTGGGATATCATCATTAAATAATTATCCCAGAGAATCTGCTGCTAGTTGTAATTCATGCTAAAAATACTGTAAGATATTAGATTCCCACACCACATTTCCTTTTTACTAATGTTTGCAGAAAGCCTACCCTCAGTAGCTCCTCAAAACATATTTAGGGAAGAAAAATTAATTGTAATCAGCCTCTAATTGGTTTCGATAATGGGGTCCTGTTTTGGCTACTGAATTGTTTTCTGTGATAACTTAGAACATATTTCACCTTTAGATGAATCCAACTGATTCAATCTCTCCCCTTCCTTCCTTCAAATTCTGAGACTTTGTGGTTAAAGGAAGCTTTTAGTAAAGACTGTCAACATCCTCACAAAATAAGATCAATGTGATGGTATATAAGCAGTGCTATTTTCCCTTAAAAATTATTCTTAATGATGAGAATGCCCTTTATTAACAGGATTACAGAAACAGTTCATTTGCATAAGCATACTAAAAGGGAGCTAGGGAGGGCAGCTCTTCCATCTTCATGTGGGAGGAAAATCGAAAATAGCAATATGCTCAATAGGCTATGTGCATGGTCTAATCACAGGGCTGTGCATGTCACTTTATTAATTAACATATAAATGGCTGCTATTTAAAGCTCTGTCTTTGAATGAATCACTACAAGATACATCAACTAGATATTCCGATTAATGAGCCGGCATTGCATAATATTATAGAAAACGGGTATCTCTGTTAGGACACTGGAAAATTGGAGGAAATGGTGAAGAGTGTGGCAGGTGTCTTCATCGGACAGAGAGCTGTGTGACAGGCAGCCAGATCTACTTTGACTGGAACAGCCTTCAGAAGTAGGAAAGGAGCCAGGACACAGCGGGGATACAGTTGTATATGTTACCTATTATGAGAGGATTTGTTTAATGCTTTTTTGTAGTTTGATGGGATTTATTTTTACAACAGGATCCTAGCCAGTGTCATTTCATTTGAAGACAGGACTGTATCTGAGAGAATGGGAAAGAAGTTATACACGGTCCCTATTATCTTACAAGATATTTGAAACTAAATCATTACTACCTTTTATTGAAAACCAGTTTGTTAGATATTGTTCTATTAAATACCATAAACCAAGTAATATATTTTCATGAAATATATATTTTTTAGAAATATAAAACACATAATATATGAAATGATATATATATTCATATAAAAAAGCCATGCTCCCAAAATTTTGGAATAATTAAATTTTTAGCCAAGAAAAATGTATTATTATTTTTCCTGGCCAACAAAAATAAATGTAGTATGCAGCAACATTTTTGTACTGAAAAGTGAAGAGAAACAAAGGATGGCATGTCCCTATCTGACTAAATTTGGAACATTTAGTTAACAAATTATTTTCTCCAGTTAACGTTATTTTTAAAGCTATAATGAGTTTAAAAATATATGTATTTTAGGGGTGCCTGGGTGGCTCAGTCGGTTAGTCAGCTCACTCTTGATTTTGGCTCAGGTCATGATCTCAGGGTCCTGGGACTAACCCCAGGTCTGGGTCTACACTCAGCTGGAAGTCTGCTTCAGGATTCTTTCTCTCCCTCTGCTCCTTCCCCTGCTTGCTCTCTCTCTCCAAAATAAACAAGTAAATCTTTAAAAAAATATATATATATACACACACACATATATGTATATATATATTTTAATGTAACTTTAATCATATAAGTTTAATATCAGATTATACCTTGACATTTTAACAATCTTATAGACATAATCTCTTCTAATCTATATATAATTTTATAAAGATCAATATTGTATTTCATAGCAACAGTTGCATCTAGATGTTTCCTATATATGTTAGTATTATATACTATACACTATGGATGCAACTATTAGATTATATTAGATTTTCTTTAATAATTCTAATTTCAAGTAATATTTCCCTGCCTTCTTGAATGGGTCATTAAGCCTGGTATTAAACAATACTACTTAATTAGCTTAATCAATATTGCCAAATACAATCTTAAAATTAGATAATAAAACTTTTTTCCAATAATTAAAAAAAGGATACACTGAAGACCTCTTTATAATCACATCAGTTTTTGTAAGATAATATTTTTGGAATGTATGATGTTGACATACCTGTAGTTTTAGTATACATTTTTTTTCATCATGGAATCTTTTTTAAAAAAGGAATAGTGAGACATTCCTTTCTTACCATCCATGTTTGATTCAGGTTTCAACAACTGCAAACATTTCATCATCATTTCTACTAGGAATGAAATCATTTCATTTTATTGTAACAAGTTATTTTTGAATGTCAGTGCCTAATTTGGCACGAGACATTGAAAGACACAGTGTTCATTTAAGAATGACTTCCAATATTTATTCCACTAGTACATGTAGGTTCACTTTTAACTTGTTGATCGTGGAACTGGATTTGATTACACTTAACATTGCTGCCTATCTGGATAATCTGATTCTAGGTAAATACATTTAAAAAATATTATTATATATCAAGAAAGTGCTAATTGTAAAATTTTACTGATGCAAACATTTTAAATTTCACCTAGCTAATTTTTCTGTAGTTTTTATATATTATGTCCTCTTGTGTAATATTTTCAGTCCTTGAAACAATCTTTGGTTCTACGTCTGTCAAGTAATTATTTCTTTTCCTTTCTTTTTTAAAAATTTCATTTTATTTAAAGTGAGTTAATTAATGTATAGTGTATCATTAGTTTCAGATGTAGAACTCAGTTATTCATCAGTTGCATATCATACCCAGTGCTCATTGTATCACATGCCCTCCTTAATGCCCATCACCCACTTACCCCATCCCTCTACCCACCTCCCCTTCAGTAGCCCTCAGTTTGTTTCCTATGGTTAAGAATCTCTTATTTTATTTTTCCCTGCTTTGTTTCTTAAATACCACATATGAGTGAAATTATTTGATAATTGTCCTTCTCTTATTGACTTATTTCACTTAGCATAATAACCTGTAGTTCCATCCATATCATTACAAATGGTAAGATTTCATTTTCTTTGATGGCTGAGTAATATTCCACTGTCTATATATACCACATCTTCTTTATACATTCATCTGTCAATGGACATCTCAGCTTTTTCCATAGTTTGGCTATTGTGGACATTGCTGCTATAAACATTGGGGTGCACGTGCCCCTTCAGATCACTACATTTGTATCCTTTGGGTAAATATCTAGTAGTGCAATTGCTGGGTCATAGAGTAGCTCTATTTTTAATTTTTTTTTAAAGATTTTATTTATTTATTTGACAGAGATAGAGACAGCCAGCGAGAGAGGGAACACAAGCAGGGGGAGTGGGAGAGGAAGAAGCAGGCTCATAGTGGAAGAGCCTGATGTGGGGCTCGATCCCATAACTCCGGGATCATGCCCTGAGCTGAAGGCAGATGCTTAACCGCTGTGCCACCCAGGCGCCCCCCTATTTTTAATTTTTTGAGGATCCTCCATGCTGTTCTCCAGAGTGGCTATACTAGTATATATTCCTACCAACAGTGTAAGAGGGTTCCCCTTTCTTCACATCCTTGCCAACATTTGTTGTTTCCTGAGCTGTTAATGTCAGCCATTCTGACTGGTGTGAGGTGGTATCTCATTGTGGTTTTGATCTGTATTTCTCTGATGCCAAGTAATGTTGAGCATTTTTTCATATGTCTGTTGGCCATTTGTGTGTCTTCTTTGGAGAAATGTCTGTTCATGTCTTCTGCCCATTTTTTGATTGGATTATTTGTTTTTTAGGTGTTGATTTTGATAAGTTCTTTATAGATCTTGGATGCTAGCCCTTTATCTGATAAGACATTTGCAAATATCTTCTCCCATTCTGCCAATTGTCTTTTGGTTTTGTCAACTGTTTCCTTTCCTGTGCAAAAACCTTTTATCCTGATGAATGCTCAATAGTTGATTTTTGCTTTTGTTTCCATTGCCTTTGGAGGCTTGTCTAGCAAGAAGTTGTTTTGGCCAAGGTCAAAGAGTTTGCTGCCTGTGTTCTCCTCTAGGATTTTGATAGATTCCTGTCTCACATTTAGGTCTTTCATCCATTTTGAGTTTATTTTTGTATATGGTTCAGTTTCATTCTTCTATATGTGGCTATCAATTTTCCCAACACTATTAGTTGAAGAGACTGTCTTTTTTTCCGTTGGATATTCTTTCCCACTTTGTTGAAAGATTAGTTGACCATCGAGTTGAAGGTCCATTTCTGGGTTCTTTATTCTGTTTCATTTATCTATGTGTCTGTTTTTGTGCCAGCACCATACTGTCTTGATGACCACATCTTTGTAATAACTTAAAATCCAGAATTATGATGCTTCCAGCTTTGCTTTTCTTTCTTGGGGTTGCTTTGGCTAATCAGGGTCTTTTGTGGTTCCATACAAATTTTAGGATTGTTAGTTCCAGCTTTGTAAAAAAATGCTGATGGTGCTTTGATAGGGAATGCTTTGAATGTATAGATTGCTTTGGGTAGCATATATTAATATTTGTTCTTCTAATCCATGAGCATGGAACATTTTTCCACTTCTTTGTGTCTTCCTCAATTTCTTTCATAAGTGTTCTACAGTTTTCAGAGTACAGATCCTTTACCTAGGAGCAGGTTCTTTGAAAGAAATTAATAAGATTGATAAACCCCTTGCCAGACTTATCAAAAAGAAAAGAGAAAGAACTCAAATAAATAGAATCATGAATGTAAGAGGAAAGATCACAACCAATACTGGAGAAATACAATCAATTATAAGAGAATATTATGAGCAATTATAGGCCAACAAATTAGGCAATCTCAAAAAAAGGGATAAATTCCTAGAAACATATAAACTACCAAAACAGAAACAGGAAGAAATAGAAAACCTGAACAGACCCATAACCAGCAAAGAAATTGAATCAGTAATCAAAAATTTCCAAACAGAAAAGAGTCCAGGGCCGGATGGCTTTCCAGGGGAATTGTATCAAACATTAAAGAAGAATGAATAACTATTCTTCTGAAGCTGTTCCAAAAAATACAAATGGAAGAAAAACTTCCAAACTCATTCTATGAGGCCAGCATTACCTTGATCCCAAAACCAGACAGAGACCCCACTAAAAAGGAGAACTACAGACCAAAATCCCTGATGAACATGGAACCAAAAATTCTCAAGAAACTAGCTAATAGGATCCAACAGTACATTAAAAGGATTATTCACCATGACCAAGTAGGATTTATTCCTGGGCTGCAGGGGTGCTTCAACATCCATGAACCAATCAATGTGAGAACCACATTAAGAAAAGAGAGGACAAGAACCATAGGATCTTCTTGAGAGATGCAGAAAAAGCATTTGACAAAATACAGCTTCCTTTTTTGAAAAAAACTTTCTGCCATGTAGGGATAGAGGGAATATATCTCAATATCATAAAAGCCACATACGAAAAACCCACAGCAAATATCATCCTCAATGGGGAAAAAACTGAGAGCTTTTCCTCTAAGTTCAGGAACACAGCAGGGCTGTCCACTTTCATCACTGTTGGTCAAAATAGTACTGGAAGTCCTAGCCTCAGAAATCAAACAAAAAGAAATAAAAGGCATCCACATTGGCGAAGAAGTCAAACTTTCACTCTTTGCAGAAGACATGATACTCTGTGAAGAAAACTCAAAAGTCTCCACCAAATTTGCTAGAACAGATAGAGGAATTCAGCAAAGTCACAGGATATAACATCAATTGACAAAAGTCAATTGTATTTCTACACACTAACAATGAAGCAGCAGAAAGAGAAATCAAGAAATCAATCCCATTTACAACTAAATCAAGGAATCAATCCTATTTACAACTGCACCCAAAACCATAAGATACCTAGGAATAAACCTAATATTAGTCTTTCTTTTAACTCTTCCTTTCCAATTCTTTTCCACTTTCTGCTTTCTCTAAGAACATGTCAAATAATTTTTATACATACTCTCAGCTCCCCAGAAAGGAGATATAATATAAGTCATTAAAACTTTTGCTAAGATGATCTGGAAAGAAAATCACAAGAACAGGCTCCTCTTAATGAGCCTAGTTATCTTACCTCTTTTATTACCTGATTTTATTAGTTGTATATTACGCTAACAGATTTAAAATTGGACATATTAGAGGAAATTTAACATGGAACTCAAGGCCTTTGGTGTGTATGTGTGCCTCTACATGTGTAAAAATTAAGCGACAAATCCTAGGCAGAAAAATCCAAATGTAGACTACCAGTTATTTCTAAAATCGTGGAGCTTATTTTTGACAGTTTGAGTCTTGTACTGAAGAGTGTCACGATTTACAGTTCACCAGAGTCTCTAGCAATGCTATATAAATACTTCATGAAATACTCTATTGAGAGTATTAGCATTTTGAGATACAGTAGAAATTATTTATATGCCTTTCCTTTTGGTAAACAATTTGTGTCAGTAAATATGAAGACATGAAGGACTCATATGTTTTGTTTATAGTTGGGAAATCTTGCTTGGGAGTTTACTATAAGCTGAGGCTTTGCCTGCTGGGATTCCAATTAAGCCTTCACTGCAACTGAAGCAAGTTCTTCTTCTTCTTCTTTTTTTTAATATCTCAAGATTAGTACCATTAGGAAATGCCGCATATTTTGCAATTTGAATTTTTTCTAAGGCATCTTTTACAAATCTTCAGTATTTTAAGAAGTTAACCATTTCCTATGGGACAAAAGTACTTTTTCCTTTTTCACTCAACTTCAGAAAAGAAAGAAGAAAACATGCTACATGAGGTTGGGGGAGGCTGAAAACTATCATTCCAGATAAATATAAACACCATACCCAGATTACTGAACTTTCAATATATCTAAAAATAAATATTTATATATAATATACAGACATAGATGCCTCTAATTTCTCCATTGTCCTTAATCCCTTGAGCACATCATATTTCTAAATTAACACCAATTTTAAGTAATTACATTTAGTCATGACTTCAGGGAGAATAAGGTGAGGAAAGATTGTCTGTTCTGCTTAACATTTATCAAATATTTGTCCTAGTCCAAGCAATCTGTTTAGTGCCATGGACACAAAAATGAAATACCATGTACTTGCCTTTAGAGTACTTTTAAGTTAGTAGGAAAGAAGAAAAAAAAAAAGATGTGTACATCATAATGGAAAAAAATTAAAAGAAATAATTGTTATGACACAAATAAAAATAAAAATAATTGTTATGATAAAATAAATTGTTATGACAAAATGATACTGCAGATAATAAGGAGGAACGATTATTTTAGAAAAAGAGAATTAGAAATTCCTTCATGAATTAAGTTAATAATGTTAAGGTCCAGAAATTTCTAACATACGCCTGACTTAAAATGTTTAGGACAAAAATAATTCTATACATGATACCAAAGTAAACATAAATAAATTTTTTCCCTAGTTCAATAAAGCCTATTGTTTTAATACATGTTCTCCTAAACTCTTTTCTTGATTCTAAAGAGACACAGGAATGATAAGACAACATGATCAACACATGCATTACATGTGTTAGTAATTTAAGTTTATATTTAAATTTATCATCATCTTTATAATTGAGAATTTATACTTGATGTTTTAAAAGTGCTAAATACAATTTTTTTCTGTGTCATAATTATTATTTATTAGTTTAGTTTCTTCTGTGTCCAGATAATATTTGGAAGCATTTTATATGCAGTTATTGAAAGTGAAAAGTATATCTTTAAGTCTAGATATCTGAAGATACTAAAGAAAACTCCACTTCTCCATCCCTTCCTCCAGATCAGTTCAAAGATGATCATTTAACAGACACCCATATATACAGCTATCTCTGATCCCTCAGTGTGACTATTGGCTCTCAAGAAAGATTTAAAACCTGAGAGAGTCATTGGTTGGTTTGAAGTTTTTTTTTTTTTTTTCTTCAACTGACATGTTTAGCAGCCTTTATGTAGAAAGAACTTTTATGCTCGTTATATCCAGCCAGTCTATGGACAGGAAAAATCACCTTCTTATTCTTTCTTAATAACAAACAACCAAACTTGAAACTAAAAAAAAAAAAAAAAAAAAAAAAAAAAGACAAACCAAAAACAAAACAATACAAAAACCCAATTTCCAATTCTGCTATTGTTACTTGATTTTGCATAGATTAACTTTCTTGGATTAGTAGATCATAGACTGAAACAGTTCATAAACTTACTTAAACACTATACTTATGGCCCTTAGAGAAAAAATTGAATATTGATATCTTTACCTTATTAGGGAGAGTTGCAGATAAAGATCTCTCATAAGTAAGGTCTCTGTGGAACATGATTCATCTCTCTCTTTTTTTTTTTAATGTTTTTCTATTATGCTAGTCACCATACAGTACATCCCTGGTTTTTGATGTAAAGTTCGATGATTCATCAGTTGCGTATAACACCCAGTGCACCATGCAATACGTATCTCTTTTTTATGAAGGACCTAAAGACAGAATATTTGAAATTCAGACTGCTTTGATGGTTGAATCAGTGTTGTGGAAATCCTTGCACACAAGAACATTGTCAGAATCATGATATGGAAAACTACTATTGATCCACTTGTGTGGGAATCTTGAGCAACGTACCTATAATCTTTCAGTGTCTACTGCAAGAGTTTTAAATTCTGTATGACCTACAATCTCAAGGAAACTTGGCACACCATCCATGTTTGTGCTTAGAATTTACTTATTTATGTGCTTATTTATGATTTGGTCTACAGGAGAAGGGTTTGAAAGACAGCATTCCAGTGGTTGGAAGGTCAAGTATTCCACTGGGAAGAATAATGGAATGTGGAATAAAGATAAGTAATCCCGTGCACATTGCCAGGCTTGGATGATATATTTAGCAGTTTTTTCTTTTTTTTTTCCTTTTTTTACAAATTCTATTTTGCTCCCATAACACACACACACACACACACACACACACACACACACACACACACAACTTCTAAACCTCTGGGTATTTACATTTTTCTTGTAAGATCATAAAGGCAATAAACATGCTTACTGTGGTTTCTAGACTTGGTGCTAAAAGCTGTGATTTAAGAAACCATCAACATTTAAATAGGGAAAATTAGAACATAAAATAACTTGTTGTCACATAAATTATTTTTGTGATATACTACTGTAGCTATGTTATGCATAGGCATGTTCTCATTTAAAATTGGGTTGCATGAATATTGTTTATGCCTTGACAATATGCATGCTTTTTTTTTTGCTATAAAAAGATCCTAAATGCTTTTTGCATATTCTATAAGCACATCCTACAGAGCTCTTAGTAATAAAGCACTGGCTTAAAGGTTAGAAGAGTTACCATAAATTTGTGACTGTGTCTCCACTCTGCTCCTCTGCTTTCATGGCCTCTAGGCACTTAATTTTTTAGGACAAATAATGTGAAATGGCAAATGACGATCTATTCTAGACTAATTCAGGGACGCGATAGGCAATACTGACACATGTTTAATGTTATTGCTATTGAATAATGGTATAGTTCACAGTTTATTAACACAATATTTCTAGTAACTTTTTCTCACCATGGTATATTTTGGTACTTCTCCCATGTAACAGAATTTGTAAGAATATCCCCAATTATCCCCTGGAATATTCTGTATGAATATTCAGACAGGGGCATCGTCGGTTCGTATTTCTTTCATGGGCACTACTGGATCAAACACATTACAGCTAAGCCAGCCCCTACGTATACCTTTTAATCAAGAAACTAATAAAAAAAAAAAAGAAAGTTGTCTTACTGACAATGATTTTAGGTGTGGTGTATTGCAGGATGTTTAAACTGGGGTGGGACTATTTACAGAATGTCTCTACATGAGGTAAGAATTACGAAATAAGATGGTGTGAGGTCTTGATATCCTGAGATTATCAAAGAGTTTAGGGATAAAAGTAGAGAGGGCCTGTTGATAACAAACTTTCTATATTCTCCAGTTGGCCACGTTTCCCATATGGCTTAAATTATTCTCTGCCATTTTCTCTCTCTGCCTTTCTCTCTCTCCTGAATATGTAAATTGAATGCGTGGATGTGAAGTCTTAAAAATCATACAAACTTCTCACTTACAATAAACCTTTCAGCATCAAAGTTTTTCAGGCAGAGTCACAAAATTGGCCCTGTGAAACTTGAGAGATGTCTGAGTCAAAAACTTTGCTTTTTTACCAGTCTTTCTTCTTCCTCTTGGGGTAAATATATTGCATTGCCAAGAAAAAAAAACCCAAACAAAACACCAAAAACAAAAAAACCCTGCCTTTGTCCTTTAAAGTTCACCATTCTCTCCATTGCTATGTAATACCCCTCAACAATGGCTCACGTGTCTCTGGTACTTTCCAGCTAATGAAGTGGCACTTGATTTGATGTACACAACTCACCTGTGGTGAGCTAAAGAGTTAGCATCTCTGTGTTGTATGCAGATGCCGAAGCTGAGGTTCACATGGCTCAGCGAGCGGTAGAGCGGGAACTAGAATCTATATCTAGTAAACAACT